>NC_139706.1:34502067-34604567 GCF_964188405.1 Protomyctophum parallelum
CAGTCTGCAGCTAACAGTCCTTACTGGTATCTCAAAGGATCATTGTGGAACACACATCATGAAGTGCTTTGTCAAATTGTCACAGTGTACCTAAAGGAAGCATGGAATTGTTACTGCGTGCCCTGCAGTCATCATTATAACGCAACTCAAACAACTTGTGTCCCTCCCACGTATGTCTCTCTGTCTGACACCTTTTTAATGGAGCTGTGTGTGTTTTGCTGCATGATGCAGAAGGGTTCTCCTGAGCTGCTGTTGGATCAGGTGGTTCGACCACACACTATAATGGGATTATAGGGATCAGGTGTGCCAATATCGACAGTGAGGATTTGAAAATATGCCTGGTCCAATTATGTGTCTTTCATCCAAAGCAAACATTTGCCACAGATGATAGATACATGCAGATGCATGTTGGATATATGCATGTTGATGTTGGTGATGCATGTTCACTGTTATATAATTTCGATAGCGATGCTGTTTGTTTGACCACAACTAAGAATGTTATTTAGATAGCATGTTTTTCCTATGCTAACTTTGAAGTTTACCTGGTATCCTAGTATACAGTATTTGAAACAATTAATTGTTGTTATTTTTTGCACTCTGCGTATGTGATGACTCGAGTAACCCGGCATTTATTTTATTGTTCATGCCACTTACTCTGATCCTGAGCATTTGTGGATATTTGTAAATTGTCAAATTGTATATTGTATAAAAGGAAGCAAATCAGTGCAACCACTTATGTCTCTGTGATGTGTTTGTTTGGCATGGATATAACATGCATAGTCTTGTTGTCCCTCCATGGAACATAGAGGTATATCCAATCTGAAGCTGGCACATCGGCTGCTTAGGTTGCTATTGGCAAATTACTTAAATTATAGTGTTGCAGAACCGTAGGATTTATTTATGATTCCCTGCCAATATTTTTGTGGAGTTGAGCCATGAAGTCTAATTTTAACTGCTCGCCGGTGTTAGACACTGAACATGCATTAGGGCCAGTAAGCACACAAAGGGTTGTGCTGCAACATTTTTTGAGCTTGCAGATTGGGTATTTTCAGTGCACAGCATGAAGCACGTATAAATTGGCATAAGCTTGCTTCTCTAATCAGCAACGGTTTTGGGCCATGTTTGATGTGATCTGTTTGTGTCAGTAACTATTCTAATCACTGTAGTCGGCAGTTGAAGACGCCAAATACCAATTAAATGCCATTGACAATGAATGACCAATTTCTTTGTGTTTGTGTAAACGCAAACATTGAAGATGAAGGTGAGGATGCAAATTGGGATTGGCCGGAATGAGATGATGTATGATTATGTGTGATGATAAGAGCGCCCCTCACTTCACACTGGTGTGATTTTTTGTCATAAATACCACATTTTAGAAACATTTAACGGCGTGGCCCTACCAGAAGCTAGCCGTTGCACGTGCGTGCGTGCGTGCGTGCGTGCGTGCGTGCGTGCGTGCATCACCAAACCAATTACTGCACTGCTGCAGTCACACAAATTATATTACAATTCATGTCAGTCAATGAGTGGATGCTATGTGCCTTGACCCGTGCCTGAATTTAATGTGTGAAAATCCTTAATAATAATAATGCTATGCCTTGTTTGTGTGAGCTGTTGAGAGAAAACATACAGTACCAGAGGGGAAGTGTTCTCTCAGCTTTTATTTTATTTCTGTGCTCTTCAGATTGCCTACCATACATCAAGCCATTTCATTTCCCATCTGGGGGGAGTTGGGAGGCCCCATCCGCCTTAACGAGAACAATATAAGCCTATGTTAGAAATCATGATGACATGTGTGTACCTTGGCAAGGAACGCTGCACTATAAATATGCAAATGTTGTCTTTATCTCTTTCCTTTTTTCCCCTTGCATGTGTGGAGGCGTTAGCTACAGTAGGCTATTAGATCGAGGCTGGTTGGATCTTATATAAAACTGCTGTCATTAGATGGTGTTTCCTTTTCCCTTCGAACTGTCTTTTCTCAACACAAGCAGGAGTGAAGGCGGGGATGGTGGAAGATTTATATACTGAAATGTAAAAATGAAGATGTGTGTGTATATATAGCTATATGTAGGCTATAGTCAGGGAATATTATCAGAACAATGTCCAATCTGTGAATACATTCCTTACCAATTAATTTCTTCACCATTGTGTTTGAAAAAGGTGTCTAGTAACACATCTCACAAAAACTGACGCTCAAATTGAGTTTCAAATTGAGTTTCTCTAGAATCTGTGACAGCTGCTGAAAGTTGCGGTACCATTAACAACCTGTATATGCAGGCAAAATTTACACATTTACAATTTAAGTAGCATGTGATGGGTCAAACTAGGGATTTTTCATGATTCTGAATCTATTTGTTTTGCACAAAAGACACTCCTTGGGCTAAAAATGGCCATAGCCATTTTTTCCAAATGTGATGACATATTTGTTTCTGTAAAAAAAACTACAAAGGGTATTCATTCATCAATCACATAATCAAATGTGTTATGGTCATGATGGATCCTGGATGGCTTGATTCTAGGCTTAGAATAATTGCTACCAGTAAGATGCCTGGGGGCGAGAAGCAACCTCGCCCTAAAGGGCACGAGACCTGGGCACCACATATGGGGCTTTCACCATGTATGGGGATTTTGTATGATACACTGACTGACTGACAGGAAATGCATGAGTCCATAGTTAACTGTGACCTTTGCGGCAACCACAGTGGTTATCACGAGACTGTCACAATATTATGATCATATATTGGCATTCTCATATATGGGCTTAATATTGATCACAGTCAATGATCTCCATATATGGGCATAACAGGGATTGCTGGGCAACCAGCACTAGGTCGTACTGCTGGGGCAGATGGGCGTGTGCACGCATCTGCCTGGGTGAGGTCAGACTGCTGGGCGGGTGAGTGACGGGGAAAGTGGGTTAGGTGACGGGGAAAGTGGGTTTCATAGTTATCTGCCACCTTCGGTTGCAATAAATATATTTTTGAAAGCTCTATGGGAAAACTGAATGTAGTCTGGAATGATGGAACCAGAACATTTCCGCCACTGCTATGCCCTATACTCATCTCACTATTCTACCTTTTGCCGCCTTCTGCTCATGAACATCACAACATCTCTCTCACATAAGCATCCTCTGAACTCTCACTTCCTGTCTCTCTTTCTTTCTCACCTGCTCACATACACAGCCAATCTCTCCCTCTATCAACTCAACTGCTTGCCTACTATCATAGACCCTCACTTGTTCAATCTCCATCCCCCCCGCTCCTCCTGCCCAATACAAAATCTTAAAAAGAGAAGACATCCATTCTCTGAATGCTACCCTGAAAGTGTTGCAGTTAATACTACTGCCATTACAAGCTGCAGTTATGACTCTCAGATCACTCCGTCACTCTGCCATGGACAATGACACGGTGAGAGAGGCGACACGGTGACAAGTTTCTCACTTGTCATTGTGGCGTGGCCATGGTATGCCTGACAGCTGTGAGAAAAGCACTTAACAACGGTCATTTGGTTTCTCACAAACAGGTGGTTTGATATCCACAGTGATTGCATGGCCATTGTGGTACCACTCCATTATTCCAGGGGTTCTCAACCTACGGTGGTCCCCAAATTATTTTGGCCAAAGCCAGATATGGACAAAGCATGTCCTGCAGTCATTTCCGACATACATAGCCGATTACAGTACTTGCGTGCTCTGCTTGCGCAAGTAATATTAATAACTAGAACTGCACTCTGTCGAGTGCCTACTTGCTTGTTGCACACTAGTAGGCCATTTTTAGGGCCTACTAGTGTGCAAGCAGAGCGTACTGTAGACCGCTAAAAACTTTTAAATCTCAGCCTCTCTGTGATGGTTTGATGTGTATGTCCCTTTACTCCACCCGACACTGAAACATATCATCATTACGTCACCATTGTGAACCAATTATACCCTGGCATTGGTACATATTTTCATCACGTCATGGGACATACTGTACGCATCGTAGAACCGGACGAAAACATACCTGCACGGTCTGTTTCCGTATGTCCCGTGGCAGCATATGACGTAATGATTCTCAATCTCTGCCCGAATCCGACCCTACCCGACCCGGCCCAGCATTAGTCGGGCCAGGCCGAGCCTCGGGCTCTGTGATTTTCTTTTTTATTATTATTATTTTATTTGTATTTATTTATTATAAAAATAACAATTATGTTGTTTGTGTAATGTATTTATGAAGAGGGCTGAGCTGGTGAATGTTGGCGATTAACTTTTACAGTTTAGGTGAGGAGGTCTACATGGTAGAGGAGGAGGCAGCAGCAGCAGTTCAGGCAGTTCAGCTAAGCTATTATGGGAGAAACATTGTCAGTAAACAACTTCAGCACACATACAGCAGCATTCAAGACCGGCTGGAGAGTCTTTAGAGATTCATTGGGGCAGCCTGGTAATCATGAATTGCAATAATCCAGTGTGGTTACAATTATTTCTACCTTGTCGTCGCTGTTATTGTCCAGTCGTCACGGCAACAAGTCAACTACTTCTCTACACATTCCACTACACAGTAATTGGATGCTCAGGCGCGGGTGGAAGAATCACTTAACATCAATAAACATCTGGTCCCTGGAGATTAGCGTTGCCATGGTAAAGGACTGAGGCGTTTGACACAATTTGCAGGGGTTGGCACTAAGGTCTCAGAGGCACTTGCCCGCTAGCACAGGTCATTTTCTACCCAAAGGTCTTGCCCACTTGCCCGAAGAGTAAATTGTCCATTAGGCTATAAAATGGTGGGTAAAATTTGAATTAACTTTCAATTTAACACTTTTCTTTTTAACTTTCTGGGGCTGTGTGATAAAAAAGTAATCTAACTTTTTATGCCAAATTCCAGGTTGCAACTCGAACGGTGCTGAGTCGGCTCAAGCTAACTTGAGCCACGAGAAACAACACCGAATGAGCTAAAGCGAGCGAGTTGCTGTGTCGAACGTTGCTGGGTCGAACGAGGCCGGTCAAAAATTATAGGGCGGTTAATGGGGAGGATTTCATTGTAATATGTAAAGATTTGGGGGTTTTCTAGTAGTTTATGTACAGAATTGCCAATAGTGTTTTTTCACCGTGTTGGGTGAGATTGGGTTGATAGAACTGTGGTGCTCATATTTTACATTCCACAGACCAGAAGACAGCACTCTGGTCACATTCAGTTGTTTAGAAAGATATCTCGTGTGGTAGATGGTTGAGTCCCCTCTCAAACGAGCACTTTGTATGTGTCGGGCAACCTGAAAGTAAACTCCACCTGCCGAAAGTTTTATTTGACCTGAAAGTGGGGTACTTGAGCGAGTTCCAGGGGGTCCTTAGTTGGTTTATGCAGTGATCGATGAAGTACTCATGCATTTTTACTTAAAGATGGGGTGCAATGGCTTTTGGGGCATTTTATTTAGAATTTTCAGTCTAAAACAGAACATGTGCTTCTGAACCAATCAGAGCGTCAGGGTCGTAGGTTATAGGACGTAGCTATGCGACACCTGGAGTTGTTTGTTTATGAAACTTTGCAAGTCATGACAGATACAGACATGCAGCTACTACATGGCTTATTTCTAACCTATAATGTTTTCAGATACATATTTTAGCGTGCTGTTTAAAATTAAAATGAGTAATACACTGGTTGTCATCTTGAATGAGATTTAAAAAGTAGTTCTGTAATCAACATCAGCTGTGTTTGGCGGAACGCGCAGAATCAAACAGGTGAAGGAAACAATATAACTTTGTATTCATGCGGGGCTCGACACATCATCACGCATCATGTTTTCGTTCAAATCTGTTCTTGAGAGATTACGTCCACTCTGACTCTGCCCTCTCCTCACTGACCTCATCTCTGTCATTCTCTCTTCCTCTCATTATTCATCATTTCCAAACTATTTCCTTTTCCACCCCTGCCCTCTTTGGTGCTTTTTTCCCCCTTCCTATCCATATTGCTTTTTCTGTCTTCATGAATCCCAACCTCCTCCACACACACACACACACACACACACACACACACACACACACACACACACACACACACACACACACACACACACACACACAAACAGGGCAAAGATGTATTGTTGAGAGGAGAGCAGCAATAAGAGCCTTCCCACGACCCCACTCTCATCTGAGGCCACACACACACGGTCAGAAATACGCAGCAGATGAGAGGCAACAATTTCCTTTCCCTTTCACCTCGTAAATCAATCAGGTCAGCCAAAGCTATTTTGTGTGTGTGTGTGTGTGTGTGTGTGTGTGTGTGTGTGTGTGTGTGTGTGTGTGTGTGTGTGTGTGTGTGTGTGTGTGTGTGTGTGTGTGTGTGTGTGTGTGTGTGTGTGTGTGTGTGTGTGTGTGTGTGTGTGTGTGTGTGTGTGTGTGTGGCGTCCGTGTAATGTCTGTGTCAGATGTGTACTATGTAGAGATGGAGTTGTGGCCTATGTGTGTGTGTACATTGTGCGTGGGTGCACGCTTGCTTGAGTCCGTGCGTGTCCAGTTTGGTAGTTATGGACGCAGAATAGCTTACTTCTGATCCCATGCCATGTGATTGATCTGTCTTTATGTGGTCTAATGGCACTTTAACCACTCTCCCTCACCCCATTTACACACTAGATGCGCTTGCCCTGCGACTGCATCTCGCCTTCACAAAAACCCAAAGGAAAGTGGGCACTCCATCCTCCCTAATGTCTTTTATTATGGTTTTAATGGCCATATGCCCCAAAGTGAGGAGAGCGAGAGAGTGAACGAAGGAGATGGAAAGAGAGAATGGGGAGTGGGCAGAGAAAAGGAGAGTGGGTAAAGAAAACAGCAATGGGGTTGACGGAAATCTACACAGTGAAATGATCAGTTCATTGATGTGTACACTCTGCCTTACCACTTCCTTATCCCTAAACTACACAGTGAAATGATCAGTTCATTGATGTGTACACTCTGCCTTACCACTTCCTTATCCCTAAACTACACAGTGAAATGATCAGTTCATTGATGTGTACACTACACTCTGCCTTACCACTTCCTTATCCCTAAACTACACAGTGAAATGATCAGTTCATTGATGTGTACACTCTGCCTTACCACTTCCTTATCCCTAAACTCCTTTTTTATTTCTTATTTGTTTTACTATTTTGAGCTCACAACGTGTCGATGTAGATCGCCTAGTTTTTCAAAATAGTAAAAATCAAACTCGTGTGAACTGAAGGGCACTTTTATCATCATACATCATCATACATCACATTTTGTGCTCAGCAAATCAAATCATCACAAAAATCCTTCCGGCCACACTTTTGGTGTCCTCAGTTTTCTGCCCTCTCTTTTATCTTCAATGTGTACTGTGCTCAGCCAATCAAATCATCGCTATGGGGTGATCAGCCAATTACAAGCCAATGCTTGTGTTCACACACAAACCCGGAAAACTTGGCATAGGAGGGTCTAGCGCCCCTCAAAAAAGGCAAAGGAGTTTAGGTTTAAGGGGTAGTGACGAAAATAGAGCCATGGGAGTTAAACTGACTCATGGGGATTTCACTGCAAGAAGGGAGAGAGATCCATAGACAATAAATGAATAACAAAAGAACGAACGTAGAATATACTGTAGGAGAGACCATGGAGATATCAACCCAGTCGCCAAGAAAGAAACCTTACGTTTTACATTTTGTGCAAACCGTTTATACGATGCATCTCAACATCACAACGCAGGCGCGCCGTCAGCAGTGGGCTTGAGCCCAGTGAGATGCCCCTGAGCGAGGCGTCAGCTCAGTGAGTGTAGCTGCACCAAGCAGTGTAAAGCTTGGTGCTGCCATGTCAGCACCGTTCCCGTTGCATACCGATAGGCAGTGGTGTAAAGCAAGTGCATTGAATCAAGTACTGTACTTAACTAAAACATATATATATTTTTTTACTTTAGTATTTCCAAATATACTTTTAGTCCACTACAGCTCAGTGCCTATTGTACTTTGAACTCCATTACAATAATTTTAAAACTTTTACTTTTACTTTTACCATTTCATATAGCCTAGAAAACTTAGATGCCTCATTGGCCGCGCTGCAGGTCAGTGAAGCGACACTTCAGTAGGGCGGAAGTCAAGCGGAAGTGCGAAGCCACACTGCGTCGCTGCCACTCAAGTGACCAGTGGCCAACCACAGCACATCTTTTCCAGGGACTTGTCAGAGTCTTCTAACACAGGGGTTCCCAACCTTTCTATTCCCACAGACAGTTCTTAAAATGTGTTTAAGGTGGGGGCCTGGGGGGATGCATCTCGCATCATCTTACCAAAACACAGAAGACAGTTGACTCAATCAATGACTCAAGTAAGCTACCCGCCAAAGCCAGGGGATTATTTATAACCTATACACAACCTATACATATTTTAGCGTGATGATTAAGTTTAAAACGAGTAATACACTGTCTGGATGCCATCTTGAATGAGATTAAAAAGTAGTTCTGCTACTGCTTTATCTCTTACATGAATAATGGATGAATAAGAATATAATTATTAACAGCCGAATCTGTGTTCTTTTCTCTCTACAGCTATAAGAATATACATATTTAAAAACTGCTTTTAAATACTGTAATTGCACCAATCGACGAGAAGTTTCAATTACATTACACTGCTTTTATATTTATAGCCCTGGATCTAAACTTACGCCCAAGCACCACTGCTGCACAAAATTATTCAGAAAAGCACTGTATTCCGACCTTTAAGGCATGCGTTCATTTTCTATGCTTGTGTCTCCCAGTGACACTATCTTCTGTCTATCCAGGTTTCACTGTAGGCCTACGTTTGAGACAGTCTGCTACTCTGTGACTCAATTTGACTTAATTATGCATTTCCTGGAATAAGCCTGACAGGTCTGAATAGAATTGCCTGCTCTCCACGATCCTCTATGTGTGTGAGTCAAGCATTGTTATTTTTTTCACAATATTTCGATTTAGTCTTAGTCTTAGTCTTTTGAATAACACACCATTTAGTGGCTTAGTCCTATTTCATCTTCTTTAGTCTTAGTCTTGGTCAACAAAAATAACGCTGGAGTCTAGCAAACCTCTGGGGCAACCTGAGCAACCGCCTATGTCTTGCACTACTGTTTGATGTATCCCATCAATCCCCCTCCCCCGCACCCCGAGCTCAAGCCTAATTACGTAATAATTAGGTAATTACGTCTCAGTGCTGAGGGGTGAAACTGACATTCATTGTGCTTATAATTATATTTGCACTACTTGCACCGAGCAGTGGTGGGAAAAGTACTGAATTGTTTTACTTAAGTAGAAGTACCAATACTGCAATTTAGAAGTACTTCGTTACAAGTAAAAGTACGGAATTGAAAATGTACTTGAGTAAAAGTACAAAAGTATCGGCATCAAAATGTACTTAAAGTACTACAAGTAAAAGTACTCATATTGCAGAATGTCCCATTTCACAAGCTCAAGATGTGTACAACATCTATTGAAAATAGCCGATCTACAATCTACAATGCATTGTGAGCTTGTAGATCGGCTTTTTCAAAGCCGAAATGTATAGGGTGGAAGTGCACGGTTAACCCATTTAGGCCTGACGTCGAAATAAAAAAATCGTTCCCTCTGAATGAATATATACCTATTCAAAGATTGTTTTTACGATTTTTCAAAAATAGCAGATCTACAAGCTCATAGCGCGCCACCGAGTGGCGCGCTATGAGCTTGTAGATCTGCTATTTTTCAATAGCTAAAGTATAACAGAATGCTTGAAACACCAAAAGGGGTTCCCGCCCAAAATGTACTGTATCTGTTTTCTAATCAAAATTTAAATTGCCAAAGTAACTAGTAACTAAAGTTTTCAAATAATTGTAGTGAAGTAAAAGTACAAGTTTTGGCTCTGAGATGTAGTGGAGTAGAAGTAGAAGTACTAGAAATTGGAAATACTCAAGTAAAGTACAAATTCCTCAAAATTGTACTTAATTACAGTACTTAAGTAAAAGTACTTAGTTACTTTCCACCACTGGCACCGAGTAAACGTTCTGTGTGCACATGCGTGTTTATTACCCCTGGTTGATGGATTACTGAGGTGGAGCACCACACCTACCATCAGCTCCCAGTACTTATCGCACAACTTGCCGCAATCAAGCCGTGGTACTCATTTGCTGCGTTGGCAGTGCATGGGATCGAACCCATGACCTTCCTTGTATTTTTAATTGCGACCATACTGTAGGTCACAGATTACTATGAAAACCTGCAAAACCTGTCTGTCTGCCTGTCCGTCCCGTCGATCCGTGTGTCACGCCACCATATATGGCCGTCTGTCTTGTGACACTAACCCGTCACGCCACCATAATATGGTGGCGTGACGTGTTATATATTATATGGTTGAAAATATATGGCCGTCTCCATATATGAAGATCACGACACTGACCTCATCAAACCCTGGATAGCCATACATGGAGAAGACTTGATCATCGCCCAGATCTGCATATATGGAGCCGGCCAGAAACTCTACATCTGACCTAAAACCCTTAGATCTCCATAGACACTGTCTATATTCTTTCTATATCAATCCATGTATCACTGTCCTGTTATTGGCTATAGTAATAATAACTTCAACTTATGGCACAGAGCCTTTCGACTCCCAGCCTTCAAAGTGTCCTGGAACAAGATTGTTAACCTGTGTGTGTGTGTGTGTGTGTGTGTGTGTGTGTGTGTGTGTGTGTGTGTGTGTGTGTGTGTGTGTGTGTGTGTGTGTGTGTGTGTGTGTGTGTGTGTGTGTGTGTGTGTGCGTGTGCGTGTGCGTGCGTCCATCATGGTTCTGTGGACTTCATTGAATTGGAATTGACTTCAGCAGAACTGCAAAATCACTCTAACCCTGGCTAAATGATTGACCAATCCAGCAGTAAGTGTCAAGGAATAAGGTCTAATAAAGGCTATCACACCATGCTTAGGACCTCTTGATTAGAGTTGATGTGTGCTCGTTGGCGCATTAGGCTTTTTCACTTCCTTCTAGGTAGATTGGATAAAACAGAGCTTCTATCAATGTGATGGCATCAATAACAAGTGTTTTAAAAGCAGGGCTCAGTTTGGTCTAAATGAAACATACCATTACAGCAGTAAATCCTGGAGAGCTGCCTCTTAGCTCCCACAATGGCATAAAGACATCAAGCTTTTATGTGATGGGGGGGAGGAGCGTTCAAGGACATGTAAAATACTGTTATGGATCAAATATAAAGGTTTTAAAGGCCTACTATTAAAGCATTTTTGCCCATGCAAAACACATTTAAAACACATTGTAAATCAATTCCACAGGTGTGACTTGTAAAAATCAATGTCAAGTGACATGAAAAGCTGTTTTATCTGTTGAAGGGAGAATGATGCGTAAGAAAGACATTCAGTCAGTGTTGCTCACTGATGCGGATCTAATGATTTATGCCTAGGCTTGTGTTGCTTAACAGATGTATTGTACTGGATCTGTAGTCAAATTAAGTACAATTTATTCATGAAACTCTTTGAACAGGCGGGTCACAAATTGTTTCACAGAAATCAAACAAGGATATATGCTGAGAGACAGTCAGGCAGATGGGAACAAATTTGACGAACCAATCGAGAGATAATAACCTGGTATTTATTATTTAAAAGCCTACATGGAGAAATTGATTAATGTACAGTATGTTTGTATGTTTGATAGGTGAATGCCGTGCCGTTGCGTGTGTGCACACAAGTTTGTGTCTGCATCCCTGCACGGTATTGTGCCCATACTTTATGTGATGTTGTCACTGGGGAGTGGAAAAAAATATGCTTGTGGAAAAAAAGTGATAATGAGAAAGTTGTGTCAGCGCCTTGCTTTTATTGTGGGCACTTGTCTGGCATTCTGATCAATAGGACACAGTTTTACGCAGCTTTCCTTTGCTGTTCAGCCAGGGAGCGGATCATCCGTCAAGATGCGCTTAGTGAACCATCCCATAAAATGCTAACTATCGCTTGCTCACAGTCATAGATAGTCCCCTGTTTGGCCCGGTTGCCGTTTGTACCGGTCCGTGGATCAATAAGCACAAGGCTGTCAGACTGGAAGTCAGCTTCATAGCTCTCTGTTGGGATATCAGTGTGAACCTTTAACGCCTTAATGTGTTTCTGCATTAGCCCTGGCCCAAAGATCCTGATCCCTTTAATGTGTTTGTGATGGAACAACGGGGTTGAATAAAACAAGTCCTGATCAATCAGCCTTTTAACTGACGGAGAAAAAAAAACCTGCCGGCTCGATCCTTGGAGCAGGGCAGGTGTGGGGATCGAGTCACTGTCACACGACCAGATAAAATGCGTCTGTGGTCGTTAAATTGGTTCACAAACACGGAACTATCCCGTACATGCAGTTTTACAGGAGAGCAGAAAAAATACATCTGCTAAATATTTGCAGGCAAAAAACAAGTCACCTAAATAGTAATTTGTTGTCTGCATTGCATGAGCTCTGCACGGTAAAAATGTCTGTCTCTTATAAACTAAAAAAGATTTAGCGTTATTATTTCCTTGGTTCGTCTTTCAGGTTAGTACTCTACTCCAAAGAAAATGGCTTTATTATAAAATGTAGATTGGAAATGAATACGCTGTAAGCCCCATTGCATATCCAACTAGAGAGTTAAATGAGCCTTAGTGCAGTGGTTTGCTTAAAGTACACTATTATTAGTTAATAGTTATCATCCTCCATTGTCAATGAACAATCATTTTTCCGTTTTCAGCCAACTGCAGCCCATACAGTACCAACCATGAACACAATTAGAGTCCATTAGAGCTGGAAACGATTATGCAGTGGTGTTGATAATGTTATTATAAATAGATGCGGTTGTTTGTTGATTTATTTGTTCAGATGAAGTTGATTCCTGTTCAGCTCTAGTTTCTTAATGCTGCAAGTAGAATAACTAACAGGATGGCTTTCAGATTATTATTATTTGTTTTACATTTGAGGTGGCCATTCTTCCTTGGCTTACTGGGAGTGTGCCTGCATAGTTGCACAGTGATCGGTCTAGCGAGCGGTGCCCAAAATGAGCTGCTCACAGAAGGACAGATGAACAGACTCCCAGGACCATAATCGCTCGCCCTAGTTTTTCACTAACCTTTGAAGAAGCACCCGGCCGTTATCGTCGTTCCGTTTCACGAAAATCCACTTTAAAATGGTGTGATTGTTTGTAATGGTGTTGAAAAAATGGTCCGCCGTGCGACAACAACAAGCAGCCAGGAAGAGGGAAGCACGGGCGGAGTCTGGACTCCCATAGAGTTTGCATTGCGCCTCAGTTTCCCAGAAGCCCTAGCAAGCCATGTGACAGAAAAAATTAAGAAGAAACACAAATTAAACAATGAAAACATCAACTTGTGTAACTCGGAAATAGGAGGGAAAGTGTTAAGAAATGTAAGCGTTACCCATTCGATGTAAAGAAAACATGTTGTCTTCAATTATTCATTACTGCCATGTAGTGCAGCATGGAGGAAATGTAATAGACCAATTGGACAAATGGATCCAATTGTATTATAATCATTATGAATCACCAGAAATAAATATTTATCAAAATGTGATAATGTTGTGGCCCTACTGTAGGTTAAAGTGATCCTCTATGTCAAGTCTTCTACTCTGGAAGATAACTTCGTTTTTAGTTTACTTTTTTGTTTTGTGTGTTTTTCCTTGACACTTGGTAAGCAGAATGCTGGAAAGCATTATTGTGCTGTGTGTGGACACAAATCGTTTCTTTCCCTTCTAGAGAATCAATAATGCATATACTCTGTAACCTGACTGTAGAAAGAAACACTACAGTAAAGAACCTGCTGGTTATTATTGATTCTGAATTTAATTTCAATTCACATATTAATCATGCTATCAAGAGTCTTGATAATGTTTCTAAGATGAAAGAAGGCAGTCTTGATTCAAGACTGCCTTCTTTCATCTTAGAAACATTGAAAGCCTTTTTTTGAAAAGAAACGTTTTTGCAGATGGTGTAAAAATGTTGATCCATGCTTTTGTTTTCTCTTGACTTGATTACTGCAATGCTCTGGCTAGCCAAAGACAACAACTGACAGACTACAACTTGTTCAAAATGCGGCCAGAGGCAGCCAGAGTTTTAACAAAAACTAAGATGAGAGAACATATTACCTCATAATATGTTGTGAAGCAGATTTCTGCTTCTACGGCCGACAGCCTTGTTGGAATAAACTCCCACTGCACCGTAGATAGGCAGCCTCTGTAGTCTAGACATCTTTAAAGCACAGGTCATTTCTTCATTTTAAATCTCTGTTATTCATGTACCGTACTCGCTCTTCTGCCTGATTCCTTTTCTTTCTTGCTCTGTAAAGCACTTTGCGCTGCATTTATGTCATGAAAGGTGCGTTAATAATGTGTATTATTATTATTATTATTATTATTATTATTATTAGTAGTAGTAGTAGTAGTAGTATTATATTTTGTATTATCATCTTCCCTCAAGTAGACCACTAAACTCAGTAGCCATTAGGCCATTTATCTCATAAAGCTGAACCTTTCGTCTCGCTTGCTGCACTCATACACAGCAACATGTTACCTGTGTTACATTTCTTAGTAGTTATTTTACTGAGTATGCAGTACCCATTTTTTACCCATCGCTGCATATTATAAGATGGTCCACTTCCAGGTCTTTTCCTTAGACCACCATGTCTTGTTTCCCTGCCTCCATAGTACAGAATGTGAATGGGATTCTCATTGAAAGCCTTTAAATAGTAGATACCTCATACATTTGTGCTTACTACTGCAGGTTGTTTTGAGACTGAGGCAGCAGGATGCAGCAAAAAGTCTGTAAACATGCTAAAGGTTTCCCTTCCATTACATTATGTGAATGAGTTTCTCATTGAAAGCTGGCACTATCAACCTGACGTGCCATTTTTCTTTTTTTCCCCAAAATTAGTGAAGAGAATTCAAACATTTTCACAAATGTTAAGAAATAGCAACACATACTGTAGTTGATCTATACAAACTCAAAACATGCTGTGAGCGCACTATTTATTGTATGACATATGTAGGGCACAACCACATGAACTTTGGCTTCCCTATTCTGGGTGTCATAGCCTATGTAATAGTCATAATTTGAGGGAGAAAAAGACTGAACCAAGTATAGACCTCCAGGGAACTCCGGTCCTCAAAATACAGAATGGCTAAAGTGGTTAATTGGCTAAATAATGGATTCCACATACATTTGTGCTTGATGTGAGACTGTGAGAGGTGGCAACAGGCTTCCTCCTGCATGTCTTGACAAACCTAATTAAATGATTCCCTTAGCTTCAGTCACTTCTACCTTATACCTACCGTGATCTTTTAATCTAGGTACTTTTTGCCACTTCTGTAAATGATTCCCTTAGCTTCAGTCACTTCTACCTTATACCTACCGTGATCTTTTAATCTAGGTACTTTTTGCCACTTCTGTAAATGATTCCCTTAGCTTCAGTCACTTCTACCTTATACCTACCGTGATCTTTTAATCTAGGTACTTTTTGCCACTTCTGTAAATGTTAAAGCTTCAGATGGCCTTCATAAATGTTTCACTTGACCACCTGCAGCCAGGCCACTGTGGAAAAAAGCAGCATCTCTGCAGTTTTTTGCTTTACACTGGTGGTATTTAATTGCTTTTAAATTCCCATTAGTTTGTGCTGATGGTAGCAGATTGGTGTTGACTTTTAAAGAGGCAGGAAAACGCTGCCTCCCTCAGGTCTTCATGGTGAGCCTAATGGTCATTTAGTCCATTTCCCCTTCACCCCTCTGTCTCTGTCTCTCTCTCTCTCTCTCTCTCTCTCTCTCTCTCTCTCTCTCTGTCTCTCTCTCTCAAACCCCTCCTCTTCCCTGAGGTTGATATTTGAATGTCAGAATTGGTTTGCTAATGGTTTGTGGTTTTGGTTTTGCCTGCGCCTGTCAGTCAGATAGATGAACCTTAGTGCATCAAAGGACTAATGCAAAGATATGTATACATCACGAGAGAATATATGGATATGTTTATGGATAAGTGGATCTCTAAAGTTATCCATGGACGGACAGACAACCCCCCCCCCCCCCCCCCCCATGGCAGATCCTCCGTGGCGGCGTCATTAGGCAAGTAGTGTCGAGGCTCACATGCATATTAATGAATCTTGATTAAATTCACCTGTTTTATTCCCATTGCTGTGTTGTCCTCCAAACACAGGTGGTTTTGATTACAGAAATACTTAATCTCATTCAAGATGACATCCAGTATTACTCGTTTTAAACGTAGTCATCACGGATTCATGCTAAAATATGTATCTGAAAACATTATAGGTTAGAATTAAGCCATGAACTTTGCTGCCTGTCTCTCTCTGACTTTGTTTACAATCAATCTGCATCTGCATCTCTCATTGTTTTTGTCCAGTTACAACAGAGTAATGATGAACAAGTTGTCTGTAAAAAAATATATTGTGACAGACATTTTATTTTACACTTTTTTACACCTTAAATACTTTAGTTCTTTTGGCTCTTGCAATGTCTGCCTGTCTCACTTTGTAATGGAGGCATAAAGCAGTGATTCTCAACTTATTTAATTCCAAGGAAACCCTGGTTTGAAATGCATGGTCCCCGTACCAGATGTTGAGTAACATTGGCATAAATCACCCTCCAGTATCTGTTCGTGTCAGTACATTAGATTGGTGATTCTCAATTCTAAAAGAACTCCATATCTGTTCAACTTGGATTGAAATAATAAACCCCGGGCGAGTTATTAAAATTAATGTGAAATGAAGCATAGGGTTCAGCTAAGGGGTGATTCATCCTGGGGTGAGACATTTTCGTGTGAACGAGCCTTAAATATTCATTGACACAGACATTGCAGCACCTAACAGACAGTGTGCAGAACAAAATCAGAATCATCTTTATTGTCACATAACAGTTTTACAAGTAAAACAGTAGGTGCAATTCGTTATTGTGCATAGTTTTCCAAGAAAACAAAGAAGGGGAAGAAGGGGGGATAGGCTATAGGAGATCAAGGCAAGAAAGACACTTTAGAAACTAAGTTAGGGGTTTCCACATATTTAGAAGCTTGTTTCACATAAGAGAGACCGACAGTAGGAAAGCTGAGAGGGACACAGTGTAGGAGAGACAGAAAGTAGGACTTCTGAGAGGGAGACGGTGTAGGAGAGACAGACAGTAGAAACGATGAGACATCTATCATGTCTTTATCATCATTACTAATACCACTTCAAGCACCATTATCATTTCCATCAGAATCATTGTGAACACCATTTCCCATGTTCTTAATCGATAGTTGCTCTTCTGGATGTGTATTGTCTTCATCATTATCCCCGCCATCATCAGCTCCATTAGTATATGCAGTTGCGGTGCACTTGCAATTGTGTTGTTCCATCACTCCTTTTTTTGAGGGGCACTAGCTTTGATTGTGTGTTTGTGTGTACCACATAGAGATGATTTGATTGGCTGAGCACGGAATGTGATGTATGATGATAACTTATCATGTATGATGATAACTTATAACTTATAACTTGTTGGGGGCGTGTTGCTAAGTGCTTTCATTGGCCCCAGTATGGCAGCAACACTGGCAGGGTAACACCCACATTATACCCTGCATGTGCTCAAAAGTCACTTATGCCTGATAAAATATGTGATTGTGCATCGTGTGGCACATCAAAAACAGAAGATCTACAAGCTCACAACGCAGTGCAGAGCTCCATGTTGTGAGATCTGCTTTTTTCAGTGTGCAATACCGGCATGCAGTATATATTGGGGTGCATACGTTTGTTAGACACAGTCCGACAGGCATTAGTCCGACAACACCGTCACTCCTGACATGTGCGGCCGGTTACAATTAACCCGTGGTCGGGTTAATACTCACCCGTGGGCTCACGACATGCCCGGCAGGTTAAAACTAACCCGTGACAGGTTCAAACTAACCGTGGCTCCTGACATGCGTGGCAGATTAAAACAAACCGTGGCTTCCTGTGAGGTTAGGTTTAGGGTTGGGTGATTGCAGCCTAATGTGTAACGGACATGACAAAAAGAACAAATTATACAAACTCACAACGTGCGGCAGCATGATCCTATGCCCTAGAATAGGTGGTGTAGCAAACCACTTTTCCCAAAATTTTGCTATGCTTTATTTTTGCTACACTGCCAGTCTTTGGGCATTGCACATGGAGTAAGAAGAGACTCATTATTGCACTAAATGATTGTTACATAGGCCTGGATCTTTTTTCCATGGAACATTTTGGAGCATTTTGGGAACCCTGTCCCTGACTACAAGTGAATCGTGCTCAGTCAAATTTGTACTTGGAGAAGTTGGAGTAGGCCTACTTGTTTAAAAAAAAAAAAAACGTACGTATTTGAAAGTATGTGCATTTAAAAATTACTAGTATCCAAAAAAGTATAAATGATAAATTATATGATATTTTCCCAAAGATTTCTGCTATAGATATATCTCATATCTACAAGCTCAGCTGTAGATATGAGCTTGTAGATATGCTCTGGAGAGAGAATTTTCACTATTTTTGAAATAGGGCATACTGTAAGTAGTTTTGAAATGCAGTGAAGTGAAAAGTATTGTAATATTTGTCTTTGAAATGTAGTGGAGTGAAAGTGGACAAAAAGAAAATAAATTAAATTAAGTACACGTAAGAGGAATATAGACCTACTTAAGTAAACGTATTCTGTAATGTTACCACCACTGGAAGAGAGGGAGGGAAAGAGGCATGGAGGGAGGTTGCTGCTGTGTGGAATTGAATTTATCCGCTCGGTCGCTCTGTTGCTGTTCATGTACAGAACTGTATGTGTGTTAAATGCCGCTCAGGTCTGTACGTGGTGATCGCTCCTTGCCAGTAAGTCTATAAAGTGTGCACACGTCACGTCACGATGATCGCGGTCGCTGTGGCGTTCCAGTGTGGCAAATTACCCAGCAGCCATCTGCCATAACTCCCCTGCATACACAGCTGCTCAGTAGGGCCGCATTGATTGGACCGGTACACAGCAGGTGAGGGTCGGTTAGATCGGTTTGATTGGATAATAGTTTCAATCTGTTAAGACCTGGGGCCGATTCTACTTTAATATCTTCTAAATCCTAACAGTTTTCTGAAAAACTTTGTGTTGCTATATCAGTGGTTTTAATGAGTTAATATGGGAGTATCTCTTGGTATTTGCAGACAACCACAGCAATTTGTTGGTAATAAATTGGATATGGCCAAATTTAGCCCCATGAGTGATTCAGCATCATGAAAACCCTTTAGTTTGACTTGTCACATGCTACTTAAAGCAAAAGGAAATCGAGAAAATAATTGCCTTATATAGGATGTCTATGGTGGCCATACTGTACAGGCCATTTTATAAACTTTCCCCTCAGACAATTCCAGGCAACTTTTTTCTGTTTTGCAGGATAAAATGAAGATACAAAATCAGCAGAGTTTGAGTTTTTTGCAATTAGTTTGAGGTTGATCCTGTATTTTCCATAGATTTCCTGTACTAATATTCTGTTTCTCACGTATCGGTCTCTAGCTATGCTACTAACCACAGCGAACCATCTATCCATCAATCTACTGTACTTCTCTAGCTATGCTACAGTACTAACCACAATGAACCATCTATCCATCAATCTACTGTACGTCTATAGCTATGCTACCAACCCCAGTGAACCATCTATCCATCAATCTACTGTACCTACAGTACGTGACTGTATCACTGATTAGCTGTCACAGGCACGCACGCACGCAGGCATGCACGTAGGCACACACACACACACACACACACACACACACACACACACACACACACACACAGAGAGAGAGAGTTGGCTTTTCATGTTACTTTTCCAATTACACCACTGTAGCGGATCCGCCACTGACTTGAATGCAACAACCTGCACTGTGAGAGACTAGTGTGTGCGTGTGTGTAGAGTGTGTCTTGTATCGGGTTGTGGGTGGATGCGTATACATGCGTGTCTGTTTTAGAACAAGATAATGTGTCTCCTACCCTCTGCTATCCTCTCCTGTCCTCCCTTCTTCTCCTCTTCCCTTCTCTCCTCTCCTCTCCTCCCCCCTCCCCTCTCCTTGTGTATTTGCCATACAGTATGTTACAAAAAAGTCCATGGTTTAAGAAACCGTGAAGTGCTTAGTCGTGGCTCTCCCATGCCCGCTCATCCAAACAGTAGGAACATGCACATCAACTCGACACAGCACACATGAGTCACAGCACACGGATCAGGACCATAATGGAACACGAACAACAGTTAAAGTGCAGTCGGCTGTGAGTGTACTGAGACAGCTGGCCTGGGGGAAGAAGATGTTGTTAGACCTTCAGGTCTGTGTTCGTATGCTGCAGTACTCTGCCCAATTTACTGTGTGGGCATTTAGCAGACACTCTTATACAGAACAACTGTTACGTTCAGAGTTTATAGCCACTTTCAACCACTTAATTTCGCTATTCGAGTGGCAGGCTGTATGGGTATGAACGAGCACATTGGAAATACGTATAGTATAACATGTTGTCACCCCTATAGGAAAAACATGACATTGCTATAGTTTAAAGCAAGGGTTTTCAACCTTTTTCATTATTTATTCCGCATTTGAGCCAGGGACCACCATTTTCAGACTTAGAATGGTTTGTTGTTGTTGGATAAGATTTTGTCCACAATTCCATGCTGTATTGATGTAGTTACCATAGGAGAGATAGGCAAACGTTGATCAAAATAACAATTCTTCTACATTCTCTAATTGTGTAGACTTCTTGTAAATTAAGCAATGCAGTTTAACAATAATGGAAACCAAATGGACCCGTATCATTTTACGCACTCAAGAGTTAAAGCTCTAAAAGGGTCCATTTGGTTACCAACTCCATTTGGCTGGGGTAAGGACCATCTGGAACCCCCTCAAGGACCACTAGTGGTCCCCGGACCACTTGTTTAAAACCACTGGTTTAAAGGTTTCAATTCATATTCCAGACTAGAAAAAGTGCCCTTCTGGGCACAGGTCTCCACCAGGAGGATAGGAATGTTTAGGAGTAATATAAACATGTTTTTTGTTTGTTTGTTCCAATCTTTGCCAATCAGGATGGAATATGGGAAATGGTGCAGATCCGTGTTGATCGCACGCATGCACAATCCACCTGTTGGTGGCGCTATAACAGGCCAATGTGAAATGGGTGGGCTATATTCCTCAGCCTAGTAGGAAAGTGCGTGAAAGATTTCACGTCAAATTGCACGCTGCGTTCATGATTTGAGGCTTTTTGTTCAAAACAGGCCAATCCTGCAAAATTTGAAAGCCAATGTTAGCCAATTAGGATGGAATATGAAATATCAGACACATCCGTCTTGAGCACATGACTATGGAGATACTGTATAACGATTTGCGGGATTTTTGGACAAAATCCGGAAGGAGTAATATCCAAAAATGTGTTTTACAAAAGTCGGCCTCCTGGTGGTGCTCTAAAAGCCAGATGTGAACTAGAGAGACTGTGTACCAATTTGCCCGATGTTTGGACAAAATCTGTAGGTGTACTGTGCAAAAACTTGTTTTGCACAAAGCGGCCTCCTGGTGGCGCTATAACAGGCCGTTCTGGAAATTTTGGCATCGACCGGGTTAACGGTGCCGGAGATTAGCTGCTCACGGACACACGGACGGACGGACGGAGTGCAAAACATACTCTCCCCCCATGCCTTCGGCCTGGTGGAGACAATAAGACACGGACCAGTATCCACTGGGGAATATGTGGACCAAAATGATGCAATAGCCCTACAGTACAAGATCGGCATGAAACGGTTTCAAATTGGCATGCACTATCACAGTGAACACTGTTTCAGCTGCTCTGTTTTTAGACCTACCGGTAATTGGCAAATATAATGAGACGAGACAGACATCTTGTGGTTGCTGGTTAAGGTGTGCATGAAGGGGATGAAGTGAGAATAGTGATCTTGACGGTGCATGTAGGTTAGGAGAATGGTTCCCAAACTTTTTCATGTCAAGGACCCACAAAATGACACGTATTAGCCCGTGGACCCCTATTTGAAAATATGGGACCCTAACACGCTGAGAGTGTACCATTTTGGGTACCACTAGGTTAGGAGGTATGCTTCTCCTCAGTGCTGCCTCGCTGATGCAACAACTGGACAGGACTTCCTCAGTAGGTGAAGTTCAGACAAACGGGTATCTCTGGTTCTCTGCTGTATTTTTCCAAATACCTTAAGCCGTGCTTGCGGTCAATACACTAAAGACCAGCAACACCCGACTGGAATGCAACATGTTGCAATGCTATTAACAGGTTAAACTATTTTGTGCAGTCTGAATTGCCCCTGAGAAAGTAGGTGTTGGTGTGAGTGCTGGTAGAGCTGGTGCTCTCCTCTCCTCTCCTCTCCGCCTGCCTGCCTGCGTGTGCATGTCTTTCTGTCGATCTCTCTCTCCTCCATTCTCTCTCCCTCTTCTCTGGTCTCTCAAGAATAATTACACCGGAGGGTGTTAATGGGCACCACTAAGGTTCTGAATGGGACTTTGCGTGTGTCGGTTGGTTGGTTGACTGGTTGGCTGGTGAAATACGTTTCCCCATAATTAATAACCATTGGCCTTTTTATTGTCCCACTGTGCTCATGTCTGATATAATGGGAGAGAAATGGAGACAAATCTGGGTAGATGGACAGGATAGGATTGGATGCCTGCTCGGGTGAATGAACTGCATGGCTGAAGGGACGCACATTCATACAGGCACACACATTCGTGCTGTGCACTCCCGCGGCAGCATATGTGACCAAATTTGACTGGGAGACTGCCATTGGATTTTTTTGAATTTTTGTATTTTCATTTCATATCAAAGCAGGGAATCATAGCTTCAAATTGACATATTGGTTGTTCAGTTTGACCCACCAGTTTTGGAGATATGGCTTATAGAGTGATGTCTTGCAGAAAACAGCGAGTTGAGAAAACAAGCTTGAAAGGTTCACTTCTGTGGTCTCTAACATTACAATAGCTACATGTTTAAGCATTTTATTTTCTTCATATTTACATGTCAATGTGTAACGTGTACGGAAATGCAATCATATAGACCTGTGTGTCCATAATTATTATTACACGCAGGTGCATACCTGTAAGGGTCCATTGGGTTACAAGCTGACAACGCATAAATTAAATGAATGTGTTTTACTTGGTTGGTTTTGGTTGGTTGGTTTCTGGGGTATACTATACGTATATACCTTGATAGGGAATTATTGTCTCCACCAGGCCGAAGGCCTAGGGGGAGAGTATGTTTTGCACTCCGTCCGTCCGTCCGTGTGTCCGTGTGTGTGTGTGTGTGTCCGTCCGTCCGTCCGTCCGTGTGTCCGTGAGCAGCTAATCTCGGCCACCGTTAACCCGGTCGATGCCAAATTTTGCACACACACTCCCTGGATGCCAACGATGAACCTCTGCCCCAAACTTTCCAGAACGGCCTGTTATAGCGCCACCAAGAGGCCGCTTTGTGCAAAACAAGTTTTTGCACAGTACACCTACAGATTTTGTCCAAACATCACGCAAATTCGTACACAGTCTCTCTAGAGCCATTCAACGAAACCGGTCTTTCAGATTTCCAGAACGGCCTGTTATAGCGCCACCAGGAGGCCGCTCCAGGAGGCCGCTTTGTGCAAAACAGGTTTTTGCACAGTACACCTACAGATTTTGTCCAAACATCACGCAAATTGGTACACAGTCTCTCTAGAGCCATTCAACGAAACCAGTCTTTCAGATTTCCAGAACGGCCTGTTATAGCGCCACCAGGAGGCCGCTTTGTGCAAAACAAGTTTTTGCACAGTACACCTACAGATTTAGTCTAAACATCACGCAAATTGGTACACAGTCTCTCTAGAGCCATTCAACGAAACCAGTCTTTCAGATTTACAGAACGGCCTGTTATAGCGCCACCAGGAGGCCGCTTTGTGCAAAACAAGTTTTTGCACAGTACACCTACAGATTTTGTCCAAACATCACGCAAATTGGTACACAGTCTCTCTAGAGCCATTCAACGAAACCGGTCTTTCAGATTTCCAGAACGGCCTGTTATAGCGCCACCAGGAGGCCGCTTTGTGCAAAACAAGTTTTTGCACAGTACACCTACAGATTTTGTCCAAACATCACGCAAATTGGTACACAGTCTCTCTAGAGCCATTCATCGAAACCGGTCTTTCAGATTTCTCAGACTCCATCCTGATTGGTTAAGATTGGCTTCCAAAGTTCACAGGAGTGCTCAGTTTCAAACAAAATGCTGCAAATCATGAACACATCGCGTGATTTCCGTGAAATTGTGCATCCACATTCCCACTAGGCAGATGACGAAATGCCACATGAACAATTTCAACTCAGCCTCAAGGTGGCGCTATAACTGGCCGAAAAGTGTTTTTACCTCTAACTGCACGGATCTGTGGATAACTTTGTATGCCAACTCCCTAGAGGCCAAGGAAAAACCTTTGCCTGGAATTCTTCACATCTGCTCATCCTGGTGGAGACCTGTGCCCAGTAGGGCACTTTTTCTAGTTATATTCTCTGTTCATATACAATCCCCCTTATTTTTCATTTTAACATGTTACATTGTGAGAGGCCGTGCAGCTGTGTACACTCCTCTGCTTTCCACTCCCCTGCCTTCTCCAAGGTCGAGACACTGCTTGGAGATCACTGCTCAAATGGGCCAGTCAACGTAACTGGTTTCAACCAGTTGCTACCCAGTATCTCAGAACTTGCCATGTCAGGCCACACCCCTTTGCTGATTTCATGTCTGTATACAAATGAAAGTCCATCTTTCCTCATGTTACCCCGATCTCTCCTTAAGAGAGGTCGTGATCTCATCACTCGTGCACGTTTTAATTACTTTAGAATAAATTGAACATCGTCAGACCAGACTTCTCTCCCCTTGATTTTATGCTCACACTGTGCTAAATAGTTCCCTGACAACCTCCAACCTGAAGATAAGATAAGATATTTTATTGTCACTGTATGGAACATACAACGACACTTTGTTTAGTGCATCCATACAAACAAACAGCAGTATCAGCAAAGAAAGAAAGAGAGAAAGAAAGAAAGAGACTGATCAACACCAGAGCAACACCATGTCATCAACTCTTCGTCCTCTCATAGTCAAGTCAAGTCATCACAGTCTGTTGCCAATAAAAACATCCATGATGCATAGCCTACACAAAATGTCTTACTCTTTGTAACCCGGTTGGGTATATAATATGTTTTGGTTTCATGTTTACTGTATAAAAAAGAAAAAAAGAAATGTATACCTACCTTGTATTTATTTTATCTGTAATGTTTTATTTGACCTGTTATTGTAAAGGGTTTTATTTTACTTACTTGAAGGAATTGTGTGAGAGTGATTGAGTAAGTAGATTGGGCACAGGTGTGGGGCATGGAGTAATGAGTGGAGAGAGAGAGAGAGAGAGAGCAGAGCAGCACACTGAGCACAGAGGGACAGAGTGAAGAGAGGAGAAATGTTTGTGAAGAGAAATTAATGCAACACACATTGTTTTATAAGTCTTGACCAGATTAGTGAAAAAGTAATCTGTTGGTTTGAGTTGGACTGGATGATGGACAGTGATTTCTACAAGGAGTTACAAGGACGTTTTCACGCTTCACTGTGACTGCATGTGTATGCTGTTGGCATGCTAGTTGGACAGTGTATCATGATAGTGGGAGGAGGAGGTAGCCTGTTTAGCTAAAGCAGTCAACTCCTAAGCTACTAAACCTTCCTGAAGACGTCGCCTGAAGCAAGACATCCCAGATAGCGGGTTGAGCTACCGGGCAACGCTCTAACCTTCCTCTGGCAACGTGGGACCTGCCCCTCATCTCTTCTGACAGACTCTGCCCAGCTAAGTCCACCATCCACCTGCATGTGTAGGCCGCACATGCATCAAAGACGCAGTGATCTCTGAACAACACCACCACCATTCTTCTGAACTGTAAGTTGCACTCACAAGAGTGAAGACACAGGCCTGCAACGGGGGTTTTTGAGTACTCATTTTATTTTGTTTATTTTTACATGCCGGCTAGATATAGGATTCTAAGGTTTAAGGTTTCAATAATTTTGTATTCACACAGGTTATTGTATTGCAAGTGAACAGTGCATGTTCCTGAAAGTGTTTCTGTATTGATCAAAACGCACAGTTGATAACTTTTGAACATATTTATTTCATTGTATTTGAATGACACTAGGATTCATTTAAATTGTCCTCCGTCACACACTAGGATTAATTTAAATTGTCCTCTGTCATACACTAGGATTCATTTAAATTGTCCTCCTTCATACACTAGGATTCATTTAAATTGTCCTCCTTCATACACTAGGATTCATTTAAATTGTCCTGTCATACACTAGGATTCATTTAAATTGTCCTCCTTCATACACTAGGATTCATTTAAAAGTCCTGTCATACACTAGGATTCATTTAAATTGTCCTTCATACACTAGGATTCATTTAAATTGTCCTTCATACACTAGGATTCATTTAAATTGTCCTCCTTCATACACTAGGATTCATTTAAATTGTCCTCCTTCATACACTAGGATTAATTTAAATTGTCCTCCTTCATACACTAGGATTCATTTAAATTGTCCTTCATACACTAGGATTCATTTAAATTGTCCTCCTTCATACACTAGGATTCATTTAAATTGTCCTTCATACACTAGGATTCATTTAAATTGTCCTCCTTCATACACTAGGATTCATTTAAATTGTCCTGTCATACACTAGGATTCATTTAAATTGTCCTCCATACATTATTAATTTACATTTGGTATACTCTCTTATTTCACTCTACACAAATGTTGTCAAATAGCAGATCTACAAGCTCACAACATGTGGTGTGAGCTTGTAGATCGGTTGATTTTGGCAAACATTTCCTCCAGAATAGGGATGCTCGGCCAGTCAGCCGCGGGGCCCCGCATCGAGACAACCGGAAAATGATGTCTGCAGCTGAAGGTCATATGAAGAAGAGTAGGCTATGTTGATTTGGATTTGCAGCACGAGGCCTGTATTCATAACCATATCAGGAGGACGGTGATATTCATATTAGCAGCAGCAGCAGGCTGCAGTATTGTAGGCTATTCGCTGAGCTGAGGTTTCTCAACAAAAAGAGGAACGGCACTGTAACGGGACATATCATATATTCCCTGTGAAGTTGCCCTGGGGATCCCCGTCACAGTTGCAATGTTGCACACATCCTCTAACCAAGTTAAAAATGACACAGGATTATCAAGACATTATTTCAGAATTTGCTGCAAGGAAAGCCAGGAAGATTGAGGAAAATGTAATTATTTGCGTTGCGACGCATTGTGAGCTTGTAGATCTGCTATTTTCAAAAGATTTGTATACGTTTGAAAACTTGTGAAAGGAACGTTGTACTTTCTACTTTTAAGTACATTTTGAAATACTTGTATCAGAGTAGGCCTACTTCTACATTGCAGTATTGATACTTTTACTTAAGTAAAACATGCAAGTATATTGTTCCTCCACTGATCCCTGCACACCTTGCTTGTCTTCTCTCAGCAGCCTAGTCACCTACAGGTGGTGCAGGAAGCTCAGCCTGCTGCTCCATCATGATCATTTTCTCGCTGGTCTGCACAGTTCTTCCCAATTTGTTCTTGAGAGCAATTTTGGGATGTCTCTGAATGCACAATTTGTCCAACCGTGAAGTAGTTTTGGCATTTCATGACCTTTAGAACCACAGTTGTACACTAGAAGTGACAGCTCACATGGTGAATAATATGCTTTAGCTTCATGTAGGGTGCAGGGGCCTATAATCCTGGTAGACTCATAGAGTTACAATAACTCCCACCCACTTGCATGGAGTTGCTCACCCAATGCATACTCCCTTTTCACCCCTTCTTCCGGGTTGGAAATGTGATGAGCGTGGCCTATTTTGGGCCTAGCGATGCCATAGAATGCAGTCATGAACACGCTGGGGCTCGAGCCATGAATGAGTATAACACCTGGAAATTGAACCCGGGTCTCCTGTATGGAACATCTTAACCACTAATCCAAAGGCAATTGCCTATGGCTTGGCGGAGATATTAGACTTATGAGGGCTGAGGCTGTGATCCACTCTGCTACACAAGCTCTGCCACTGACGAGTACGAGCTCCGTTGTGTCCTATTGTATCGTTCGTTCATGTGTTTGGCCCAAGCTGCAGTACCTATGATTGGCCAGCATGTCGATTTGGCTTCATTCTTCCGCTCGGTTCTAGGGGCTTGGGTGGACTCCAGTCAACCGTATATATGGTTTAAGTGGTTAACCATTCATCTATCTCACACTCTGACCTAGAACGACTTTCAATGACAACAACAGCTCCGTTCTCTGCTCCACTCCAATATCGTTTCCAGCCAGAGTACTGTGCTGCTCAGATATTAAGATCTTCAGCTGATGCTGATGTGTAAAACATATGCTGTCTTGGCGGTTGGATGGCGCGTGGAGTGCAGCTGTTCACCTTGAGACGTCTTATTTTCCACCAGCTGTGATGTGTCGACATTCTCTACTGCGTAGACGGATGCCCACACACACACACACACACACACACACGCACGCACGCACACATGCACGCCCACGCACACACATCCTGTGGTCAATACTGAATGTGTCAATAACAGAGTAGCAGCAGGGAAGTGCAGAGCAGGGCTTGTCTTTTCTGCATCAGTCATTTTGAGATCAATTCAAATTGATCAGACTATAGCTGTAAGCAGCCAGTCAGCCTGTCAGGGTTAATGTCCACAATTATGGTAATGAGTCGTTCTGTGATACAAGAGGTTATTGAAAACATATAGATTTAAGTAACATCTTGAACCATTACATGAAATAGGGGAAATAGACAATCTACAATTTACAATTTAAGCATTTAGCAGATGCTCTTAATTCAGACCGATTTACATTAAGCAAGAACAAAAGCATGGCAATAAATCACATGTATAAAACGTTAGTTATCATTAAACATACGTAAGCTAAGAACGTAACAGTGGAATAGCGAAACTATACATATGAACTATACATGCATACTAATACTATATGCACATATACTATAAAGTGCTATAACTACATAAAATGCAATTCTAGTGCTGTCTACATAACATGCTATAAGTCTGTATAAAATGCTATCTAAGTCTACATAAAGTGCTATCTAAGGGGCTACGGGCCATGATGGAGTCTGAATCTACAAGCTCACAGTGATTTGTGACTTAATTGGCACAGAATGTTCATACATTTTCTTTCGCTGAATGTTCTTGTAACCCAAGGTCAAGATTCTGTGTAATTCAACTGAAGCATTCAAAATATTACTGTACATGAAATATCATGTGACAAATGATGTGGTATCTGTTTCTGTTGACAGGGGGAGCTATGGGGGGAAAAAGCTGCGAGGAAATAGCAGGTTAGCAATAGTTCCAGGAAGTGATGTACCAGGAACAGCTATTAAAGTACAGGAAGTGAGGTGGCAGGGGGTTCCATTTTATGGTGGTTTGTCATTAAGGCCAATACTAAACCAGAATCAGAACTTGTTAAACCACTGAGTAGTGTGACCGAAGAACTTTGTGAAGGGGAAGAAAGGAAGTCTGGTATAATATTGACAGTTTAAGCTCTGAATCAATTCAGAGATTTGGACAAAGGAACTTGCTGTGGCCTACTGTGCAATGCAATGCAATCGAGCCGGGGTCTCCACCTGGCCTGATGAAAACCTGTGCTCCAAGGCGCACACTTCTTTAGGTGTTCAGTGTTTTGTTTTGGTTGGTTGTTAAGCAGTAATTTTATAGTTCATACAATTAAGTGGCCTTATGTTTATATACAGGCCAGATATTTCTGGAACATGAACCCTATGAGTATGAAGATTAATTCTGATACACGCATGCACGCACGCACGCACGCACGCGCATGCACACACACACACACACACACACACACACACACACACACACACACACACACACACACACACACACACACACACAGTGTTTTGCATTATTGATCATTGATTTGTTTGGTTCATGATTGGATCATTGGTTGGTTGGTTGTATTGAGTTTAGACTGAACTACTTTGTGGCCATAACTGCATTTGTCTTCATTACAATTGTACTGGTATTTACTTGTTCATATTCAAATACATGGTACCGTTTAAAATTGTGCAAATATGTCTCCTGAGTTGTCTTTAAATAATAGTGTATCAGTGTAACGTTTCTCCTTATACAGTACCACACCTCCTGTACTACCAAAATCTTTTGATCATCTAGACCCACAATGTTACTATTACACTTATTTATAGTAAGGATATGCTACATTTGCCATTTATGACATGCCCAGGATTGGGACGTTGGGGTTCATGTGGTTAAAAAGAGGAGAATCACATTGAAAGAGTTAAATAATGTATAAATGTGTTAGTGAAAGAGAGGGAGAAAGACAGATCGAAGGACACATATACAAGAACCAAAAAAGCACAGGCATGAAGTTAAACCTGAGTAGTCTTAAAGAGAGGAAGATGAAATGCAAATGGCAAGAAAAGGGATGGAAAACAAAGCAAGGGGTGAGAGGAGTAAAAGAGAGAATAGTAAGGGAAGCAGCATGGCTGAACGGTAACCAAGTCTAATCACAAGAAACACACTAATTGTTATAATGGAAAAATGAACACCCTCAGGTGTCTCCAATTGCAGAGTCATGGCTTGTTTGCTTGACTGCACTCTGTGTGTGTGTGTGTGTGTGTGTGTGTGTGTGTGTGTGTGTGTGCGCGTGCCTGCGTGTGTGCGTGCGTGCATGCATATGCGTGTGTGTGTGCTTTGAGGAGACGAGACCTGGCTGGGGAGGTTATTAGTAACCATCCACACTCGTCTCCGCATGATTCACGCTGTAGTCCAGACTCCACACCAAGCTCAGATAAACATGCACATATCCAACCTACATACACATTATATGCACACGGGTGAACACACACACACACACACACTATACTTGTGAGGACCTCAATATTAAAATGGCAATTTTAATGAAGAAGTCCAACAAAAACACACACACACGCACTCACTCCGCACCCCACACACCAGCAGCACCTGACCCCTCGCTCTCTCTCTCTCGCGCTCTCTCGCTCTCTCTCTCGCAGACACATGCACAAAGACCAGCTAATCTCGAGCACAGGTGGCTGGCTCATTGGCAGCAGATGAGTAGTGATTCATATCAGCGGCGTGGAAATGGGAGTCTAATGGGAGTGCGGATCAGTGGGAGCTCCTGTCTTCCTGATGGAAGATTTCCACTCATTCTCATCATAACACCCTTTCAATGTAGCACAGATTTCTCCCATGCAGGGCAGGAAAGGGGCAGATCATAGTTTCAATAGGAGATAGTATCTCAAGGCAGTGATTAGTGATAATGAGTGGCACACTTTGTACAGACATGCGCAGATGAGAAGTTCTGTCAGGAAACTCAGTGCAGTTGTTGGCAGCCGACGGTTGGGCTGACTCAGCTCCACGCTTGGTAACTCACTTCAATCACGGATCACTCTATTTCAGTGGTTTTCAACCCTTTTCATATCAAGGTCCATTATTTATTCAGCATTTGAGCAATGGACCACCATTTTATGAGATGTAGCCTCTCAGACCCAGGACTTAAAATATTCTGTTGCTGTTGGATGAGATTTTGTCCACAATTCCATGCTGTATTGATGTGGTACCATTAGGAGAGACAACATGCGAATGTTGATCAAAATAACAATTATTCTACATTCTCTAATTGTGTAGACTTCTTGTAAGTTAAGTAGGCCTAATGCAGATGTTTAACAGTTTCCGCGGCAAGATCGACATCGGACGACCATTAAATGTGATTAAATCGGACAACCCCTATAGTTTGTAAAGTTTTGGACTAACTGAAAGAGAAAGTGAGCGCAATAGTATCGTATATTTCAACATTGCACTATAGGTAACACACACACGTACCCGTTCCCAACCCTTGATCAGAGTGTGACCCAGTTAAATTACTTGAGTCTTCTGAAACACAGCGTGAACAAACATCACACATCTACCGCCATTTTGTCAATTCACCACACCAACAGCCTTTTGCTCTCTGTCTCTGTCTCTGGAGCTCTCTCACTCGCTCTATCCGTTTTTTATATGTCCAGTCCACCTCCCTCTCTCGCTGTCCTCCCTTGCCCCTTGCCCTCCATCAAAAATTGTGACAAGTGACGCTGAATTTATGTATCTCTTTCCTTCCCCCCTGTCTCTCTGATTCACTCCCTCATTCACATGGACGAGTGCACGCACGCACACACACACACACACACACACACACACACACAACACACACACACACACACACACACACACACACACACACACACGTTCTTTTCTCTCTATCTCTTTGAACTCCCTCGCTCTCTTCCCCCTGTCGAAAATCGATTCCGACTTGGCTGTGATGAGATGCAGGGGCTGGTTACCACGGCAGCAGCCGTGTCGGAAAGCCATGTCCGGTGTCAGCCAATGGGAAGGCTCGGGTAAGCACAGAAGGCCTTCTGGCAGGAGCGTTCCCACACACATTACTGTAATTTTACATCTGTGCCTTTTCTCTTCTCTTTGCTCTTGTTCCTATGATGCTTTGAACTTACTGTTAAAGCAGGGGTTCCCAACCTGTGGTCCATGTCCTCCTTGAGGTCGTTGGTCGTTATGCCAATTGATTCCTCCCCACACATTCCTGTGGTGTTTCTGCTGTCATATCCTACTGACTTCACCTGCCAGTGAGGGAGCCCCCACTGGGAGTACATAGTCTTCATTCTACTCCTCCCACCCCACACTGCTGACAGGTGTCGCCCCAGCCCGTACTGTAGGAGTATGTGAAATGACCAGTGTATCTCCCCCTTGGACACGGGCCAATTGTGTTTGCATATAGACGCCCGACACAAGCTCTTTGGTGGTGGGCAGGGACTTTGACACATTTTGAAAATAAATTATAAATAAAGTGGTAAATAGTCAATGCATCACGATTAGACACTCCTCAAGAACTAATAGGACCTAAGTGCGTGTTATGTGTGTGTGTGTGTGTGTGTGTGTGTGTGTGTGTGTGCATGAGCGCATACGTGCATGTGTAAGGGGGTCCAACTTGTGTCAGAACAAGTGTTAATTTAAGTTGAGAGTGTACCAATGTATACACACAAACGTTGGATCGCCCCCACTAATGGCACCATGGTTGCACATCAATCTTCCCTGCATGTCTTACAGGTAGGCAACCGACCTGAACATTTGCACAAAAGAAAAAAAGGGCTAGGGAAAGAAATCATGAAAAATTAAAAAAAAAAAACGGGTCCCCCCTGATGCCCAAGGGCCCGTGCCCAATCCGGCCCTGGAAAATCCAGGGGCCCCCTGGGCCCATGCGCCCAATCTGGCCCTGGAAAAAAATAGAGAGAGAGAGAGGTGGGCTGGACACATGCAAACACACACACATGCACAAACATGCACGCACGCGCGTGCGTGCACGAACAACACGTGTGGGAGTTGGGGCTGAATGGGATCACGTAGCGCCGTAGCCGATGAAGAAATCGGAGGCACAATGATGGATCATATACTTTTCTTCCTTTTTTTTTTGACTAATTCATGGAAAGCTTCAGGTAGGTGAAGTGGTGTGAACTATGTGTGTGCATCTCTGTATGATGGATGTTGTTTTGTTTTCATCCCCTCGCGGGGAAGAAGACGACGAGCCATCTAAACTTGCTGTGTTTGTTTCTGCTTGAGTTTGGATCGAGACGAGAAGTCGGTTCTGGGGTGCACATACTGTACCGCGGGGTGTGTGTGGAGCTGTGGACAACGAGCCATCTAAACTCGCTTTGTTTGTTTCTGCTTGAGTTTGGATCGTGAAGTGTGTGTGTGTGTGTGTGTGTGTGTGTGTGTGTGTGTGTGTGTGTGTGTGTGTGTGAGAGACGGTGACCGCATCGCTCTCTTGTCGTTCTCAATCATGAAACTAATGTAGAATCCTTGCTTCTTCGTCGAATGGGGCTAGGGGGTGGGGGGGTAATCCTCTCTTGTGTGTGTGTGCTCTCGCACGTGTGTGTGTGTGGCGGGGGGGGGGGGGGGGGGGGCGTTTTCTCAGCTGACTGAACTCACTGTGTAAATTGAAACCGCTGCTGTTTCTTCCCAATAAAACCCAGTACTGCCAGCAGTCAAAGGAAATGATAACAAACTAAATTAGACAGAGGGAAGCGGTCTATTTGTAGTTGGGTTTTTGTATGCTTGATTTCAGCCTGGTCTTCTGTGACAGGGAAGACAAAGGCTCACTCACATGTTGCGCAAGGCCCGCTATTGAAATCCAATTAAAAGTGATAAAAGCCGTCTTAACGTCCCTGGCAATCAGTGCATAATTAGATTCATCTCGGTGGTTTAGCCCACTGGATCAACCTTATTATTCTGAAGTGGGACCTTGAGACCTGGACCAGGTCCATTTGGTTCGCTTCCTGGACCCCACTTTGAGAAACATTGTTTAATAGCCCCACAAAGAGGCTCTATAGGCATGACGATGACATAAGTTTGGTCTAGTTGGGCGTAAGGAACCGTGTGCATGGCCTCTCAGGGGAACTATTGGGACTTCCATTAGGCCGATAATATTTTTGAGGGGCGCTAGCCCCTCCTATACAGCTTTTGTCCCTACAAAATGTCTGCAACAAAAATATTAAATGCCATTGACAATGAAGGGAAAATTTACGTCATCTTGTCCCCACACGTCTCATATTTGCCATTGACAATGAAAGGAGAAATTAGGTCAAATGTCCACCATAGGCTATATGACGTAGATTTGTGGCAACAGGCATTCTGATTGGCCAGTATGAGATGATGCATGATGATGTACAATGAAAAGAGTGCCCTCACTTCACACAGGTGTGATTTTTACAATACATTTCCAATTGACGTTACCAGCAACCAATAAATAGTAAGTACTATCCTCTCCTGTTGCCAGCAAACATATTGACTGTCAGGCTGCATCCTGTGGTCAGTGGGTTTAACTCCCTGACTGTCTTCTCTCATCCACATCACTTCATGTCTAGCCTCAGAAATCCAGTTGTTTAGGTTTCAAGAGAAAGAAAAAAGCGTGGGTGAAGTAACCAGGACATGTGGCATAGGAGTGGGAGTGAACCTTGTATTTTCATTTATATTGATGTATTTTCAGAGGGGCGTCGCTCCAAATTTGGTGACGTCAGTATTTTCCCGAGGAGGAGGGGGCGGGGGGATCCGTCTCTCTAGTCCATGAAAAAGCTTGCATATACATTCAGGCTCCCCAGGACCTTTTTTGTGTTATACTTTTATCAATCAATCAATATCAATAAATCAATCAAACTCCTGCCGCCACTGCCTAGTCCCTTCTCCTTTCCTCCACCCTATCTCTCTTCATCCCCCATCCTTTCCTTTACTCTCCTCTCCGCTGTATATCTCTTGCTCCCCCGTCGCCTCCTGTCATCCGCGGACAGAGAGACACAAGAGAGCACGGTGGAGGAGAGGGAAAAACCAGAGAGAAAGAGGGAGGGAGATATTGACAGGTGAGGAGAGGAGCACATGCACACAATGCTAAGGAGAGAGAGAGAGAGAGAGAGATTCCAGACAGAGCTGGCACCTTGTGGAGGCTGAGAGAGAGAGTGACAGACAAGGAGACGGAGGTGACGCATATATCGCTCCGCAGAGAGATGGAGAGCAGAGCGAAGAGGATGAGCGAGGGATGGAGGACAAATGGCCATTGATTTGGCTCAGTGAGTAGAGATGGAGGGATGCTCTCTGGGTAATGTGGGCTTTGTGGAAAGGCATCTCGTATTACCCAGAGGACCATGGGGGCTGATGGGGCGCCATGGGCTGAGCGCAGACCTCATTCTCTCATCTTTGCCTTCTATCTAATGTTCCCTCTTCTCTCATCTGCTATATTATCCACCTATCCATCCCTTCTTTTCTTCTCTGCTGTCTGTAGTGAGCGAGAGAGTGAGCCTGGGGTTGGACTCAGTCACTTTAGTTTCACATAAAAGCCATTAAAAGTAATTTATACTTTGTGAAAGCCGCACACAAATTGCAGCCGTGTGTGTGCGTGCGTGCTCCTTATTATAGTAACTTATTAGGAATATAGTACATTAGATTTACATCAGACTCCACAATGTTGGGAAACTAATGGAGATGACTCTATGGTTCCTCTCCAACAACAACGATTCAACCTTGAGTTGAACACAAGATGCCACTTTTTCAGATTTGGTTCAATTATTTTTCATCCCCAAGAAGCTTCACAGGCATCAAAACCAAAAAGTTGTTTGATCTTTTGGGCGTTCATGTCATTTGAACGACTGATCATAGTAAGGCTTGGAAATGAAGGCTGAAAAAATGTCAAAAAGAACAAGGTTTTGTCATGTTGACAGCATTAATGTTGCCTGGTTGCCACTTGCCACATTTGAGGTATCTGTGATGGTGTTGACCTGATTCAGTGAATAGAGATTGTGTAACACATACACATATATATTTTATGTTTTATATCTGTCTTCATTTTTGATTTTGTGTATGTGATCTCGGCAGCACTGCAAATGAGGGTGAACCTCAATGCTTTTTTGAGAATAAATAAAGGTTTCAATCAATATGTCAAAGGACCATCATAAGATACTGGCTCCTACAGTATGTGCCGCTGCATGTCAGGGTAGAGGGTTTTTGGAAATGACATGGTGCTCTCCATTATTAATATTTGGACAAGCACAGACTCTTTCCAATAGCCAGACTTTTAAGGTCAGGATTTCATATTCAGCCATAGACACAAATAGAAGGGATTGAAGCTCACCCTGGGACCTGGGCCTTTATTAAACCATTCCTGCACTCAATATTATGCAGAGACCTCAAAGAAAAGTAATTCAGCAGTATACGCACTTACACAGGCTCCAACCCCGCATTGAAGCTGTCCTTGAGTTTTACTTTTGTTACAAAAAGCGCATATTTATTTAGTTTATGGTTTTGCCTTTCTTAAAATTTCTCCCCCAATTTAGTCACTTTTGTCAATAATCCCAATTTGCCCTGACCCCTACTGTTGGTTACGGCTGTCAGAGAAGTAGGCCCGCCGCCTAACTCTAAAACCACCTGCACTGCATGCACTGATGTGCTTGCTTGTAGAACCACTACATTAAATATCTTAGCATAACAGAATTATACTTCACTTTTTTGATACAATAGGCTACTGAAAAAGGTAAGAATTGATTGCGCCGATGGTTCCCTGTTAACAACGGTCTGAACACCGAGCTAGAGGTGAGCGGAGGGGAAAGCCACAGTGAGAGCAGAAGTGGCAAAGAAAAATAAATCATACTTGTGTGACGTAAGGGGCGCCCATGTACTTTTACTCAGAGTAAAAGTAAAATATTTGTCTTGGAAATGTAATACCTACATTTACTCAGTTACTGTCAACTTCTGGAAATAGCTCAACATTCACAGCAGCACTAAACGTCCTTCAATGAGTGCAAACATAGTCACAAATTACCAGGTAATGTTGTTGTTGGTGTTGGGTAATTATAATCACACCTGGCAATTTGTGATTACCTATGCGCACCCACTGGTCGTCAAGTGATAAGTGCTGCTGTGAATGAAGGTACAAACTTGTGGAAATTGGTGCAGATACATTTCCATAAGGCTTTCTGTCAGAACAATCAAAGGAATTTGATACCTAACCATTACCTAAGTCACAGCAATTAACCAATTCAATCCTATATACTCTGCTGATGTATCACCTAGGGGTCTACACTAGGCGGCCTACGTTTTTCTCCTTTTTTTTCTATTTGTTATCTGCAGAAAACAGACAATCAGCTTCTTTTTTGCTGGATGGGACCCAGAATAGGGACGCTGGGTGCATATATGGTTATGTATAATTATGTCAGCCATTCTAGTCAAATCTACTGTATAAGTAAAATCTTCATGCAGTCAACAAGTCTGTCATTTAGTGCTGCTTTCTTGTGCAAGCAAATCATTTATCATTTGACATACTTTGGAATGTAATGTAATTGCCTCACAAAATGATGGTATCAGCAGCCCGATTTGTGCTCTGCTTTGTTGTGTGTGAGCAGGGGCATACACACTGCTCTGCTTTGTTGTGTGTGAGCAGGGGCATACACATACTGTAGTCCGCTTAAAGACTGTGCTTTGGAGAAGAAGAGAGGGGAAACAGAGATAACCCACATACCTACATCCACTATACACCTGTTTCCTTTTAAAACATCACCTTGAACATTGGACTCTTCTGGTCTCTCTCTCTCTCTCTCTCTCTCTCTCTCTCTCTCTCTCTCTCTCTCTCACTGTGACTTTGTCCTGTAGTTTATAGTAACAGCAGGTCCTTAAAGGCAGACACAGTAGATTAGATGTGAGTCCATGTGTCCTTGAAGGGAGGAAGCAAGGACCACAATGCCACAGTCACCTTTTTGTGCTCCACAATAACTCACTGCAAAGGTTTTACCCTAAACATCCATAATTTATTCATCTTGATTGAGTGTCATATGTTTGATTCCCACCACAAATAATACTTGAAACCAATATGTGTTGGCCCCTCTCGAGGTTGATTGATGGGGTATAAAAGGACCCTCTCAATGTCATCTCAAAGCCATGTATTGTATAAGTCGACAGGTAGTCTGATGGTCCCTCTATCCTTGAAGCCTCCCCGAGGCTTTAGCTATGTTTTTAATACTATCTGTGACACGTTTTAAATGTGACACGTTTTAATGTGACGTGTTATACCTTGCTGTCAGTTACGGCCTGATTTATGTGGGTCAGTTTTTATTAGAAAGCCCTGGACTGCACCACTCCTCCTCAATCCTCATCCCTCTCTTGTCAGTTCACAGCAAAATGAAACTACTCTTCACACCGCACTCAGATAGCCACAACTATGTTCACATGTCCCCCTCCCAGCCAGTCCCCCTCAGGGACCAAGTGTACCAGGGGTGACCTGTTTTAATACCTGTCCGGTGAGCCACAGCCCATTATGTCCCCTGACCACTACTTCAGAGCTCAGCTCTACCATGCATAGCTGCCTATCATGTGATACGCCTGGTGGATCATTTTATAGATCCCTTATCAGGCGACGTCACACTGATAGCAGCCGATGAGGCCTGCTCAAACTGCTCCTAGCCGGGGAGCCAGCACCAACATTTTGACCTGTGATGTCATGACATTTGTTTTGCACGAAAAACACTCCTTGGCCTAAAAAACAGCTATGGCCGTCATCACAAATGTGATGAAGTCAGCATATTTCGGCTGTGGATATGGCCAAATTTAGGCCAAGGAGTGTTTTCCGTGCAAAACTAATGCTTGGAATGGATTCAGAATGGTGGGGTATTTCCGGCAGAGCAGACCTCTCATTCTGTGGACCTTAATGACCAAGTGTCTCGCTAGAGGGATCGCTTCACCTCCTCATACACAGGCCGTTGAATGAACCGAAACCAGCACTACTCAAAACAACGGGTGTGGGAATCTGTTGGGATTTGATTACATGATGCAACCAGCATGTGCATGTGCAGTTGCAATGTTTGTAAACAAGTAATCAGACTCTATAGTACACAGTCAAACCTTAGCATCAATGGGGGCAAACATTCAAGGCACCAGCTTGCTAGTTGGGACCAGTTAGGTGTCCAGTATCTTGCTCAAGGACACTTCAACACAAAGTCTGAGGGAGCCAGGGATCAAGCCTCCTATGTAAGGGTCCTCTGAAAGTCAACCAGTCAGTCGAGACCTCCTCAGTTGACCTGTCTGTGTTTTTTTTTTTTTTTTTAGTCAGTTATAACGTCAGTTACTAGTGAGCTCTGGTGTGTCATGTTCGGCCACTCTACTTCTAGAGCCACCTGCTGTCCATTTCAACAATGGGATCTATAACATTGACTCTGGGCAGAGTGACTTACTTCTGAGTGAGTCATGCGCATAAGTAGGTCGAAGTGGCTTATCAGGGATCAGCTGAGCAATAAGGGCTTTACAAGGTGGTCGCTGGGAGATGGATTACTGAGGTAGAGCACCACACCTACTGTACCATCAGCTCCCTGTACTTACAGTGCTCCCAGTCTTGGTTGCCCAAGACATCGGAACTGATTAGTTGGATTAACTGTTCAAAGTTGAAGTGTATATGCCGGATTATATATTATGTGATTTAATCTCAGATACCAAGTTTTAGCCAGAGTGCTTTAAATATGAGTTTTTTAGTTTGTTTGTTTTGAGATGCAGGTTTTCCCCCTCTCCCCATGGAGTACTTTCTACACTTCCATATTTATACCACTTTGCTGCTTGTTCAGCATCTGTTCATTAAGTAGCTCAGTGTTGTATTAACATATGCTGGTACAGTACAATATGATCCAATCGACATTATTGTTCATTCATATGGGTTCAGTTCAGTTTTCAGTGGCTGTGCAGAAGAAATGTGTATGGTGTACTCATTTGGTGTGCTCATTTGGTTCATCAGTGCCGTGCACATGGTTTACAGTATGCTCACACAGAAGGTGTGTGTGTGTGTGTGTGTGTGTGTGTGTGTGTGTGTGTGTGTGTGTGTGTGTGTGTGTGTGTGTGTGTGTGTGTGTGTGTGTGTGACACTACAACAAAATAAGCCATTAATTTGTGAAAGAGAACCATACAATTATTTATGGAGATTTCAGACTCAGAGACTGGACCCCCCTGCTGAAACAGAACTAAGCCTCACGTCTGGGTGTGTTTACATTGTGATTGTGAACTGAAGTGAAGACCCCACTGAGAGTGATATGGGACTGACACTATGTTTTGACAGATAACAGTTCTGTGTTATACTTTGAAGCCCCGCTGTTGCTCAGCACGCTAAGGCCCATGACATTAATTGAAAACACTGTGGATTTGAATCTTGAAACAGCGACATATAGTCAGACGTACAGTGCTTGCTTAGAATAGTGTTTTTGTTGAAGAATGTCTTAACCGTTTCAGCGCTAGCATTTATTGAAAAATTAGGATCTAATTCACGCCAGCATTTTTTCCAGTCGAGCTCTTATTTTGGAAAGCCACAGTTATTCTAGGACGCTCAACGGAGCAGAGACGGGCCTTGTTTACAATAAGTGGTTCAGATGCTTTAAGGGGCATCTGGTTTGCCCCCATCTTTCAGATTATTGCAATTCCAATTACACTCAACATTGAAAAGGAGTAACACCATTCATCTCATCATAATCAATTGCTGTGATGGAACTATAGATTGGTTGATCCGATTGTGATGACAGTTGAAAGCTAGCAGGTATAGAGCGCCGAAGTCCCCTGGTTCTGCCTGGTTCAAAAAGATGGGGCCAAACCAGATGAGCATCTGAAGCATCTGAACCACTTATTGTAAACATTATCCATTACATCGCAAATATTGTAGGCCTATTTTGACCCCATGGTAGTAAGTATTGGAAATTGGAAATACTCAAGTAAAGTACAAATACCTCAAAGGTACTCAAGTACAGTACTTGAGTAAATGTACTTATTACTTTCTAGTCTACCACTGCTGGTTGACAAGTAGTACAGCCCAAAGCTCATCTGCCCCGTATCTTCATGACTGTTAGCCCGACGGCACCATCATCATCCCAGGCCCTCCAGTCTAAACCAATATGCGATTCCAATCAGATTAAATGTCACCATCTTCCCCCTGTGCTCCGCCGAGTCAATCTGATGTGCACACAGCCACAGGACACATCAGCATCACTCTCTGTCAGACACACTTATTTGCACACACTGGTATGCTATACAGTACAGTACACACACACACACACACACACACACACACACACACACACACTAGTATGCACACACACTTGTGCGCGCACACACACTTGTGCGCACACGCACGCACGCAGAGGTAGGTAGAGTGGTATGAGAGAGAGAGCGGGATCATTTCCTTTACAGACACTCTTGAATGATTCATGAAGAAGAGATGGCTGAACCCACACAGAATCAATGTGGCACACACGTTTAAACAAACACACACACATTGTATAGACATACACCTATCTATCTCTGTTTTCTTTCTCTAACACGCACGCATGCACGCACTCACAAGAGCACTTAAAGAGCACTTAAATGTTTTTTTCTCTCTTTAACACATGGACGCATGCACACACACACACGCACGCACACACACTCTCCTATCTCTGTTTTTCGCTCTCTTTGACACACACGTCACAAGCACACACATGTATGCACGCACACATGCACACCTCTCACTCACAAGAGCACTTACAGCAGGTTTGCATGGATGCGCCACTCAACACGCACGCACACACACACACACACACACACCTCACAATCGGCATAACAGCACAGCGGTATGTGTGACGGCACAAAGTCAGCTGACACACTCAGACTTTTCACTCTCACAGAGAGAGAGAGAGAGGGGGGGGTGGAGAGCGAGAGGTAATTGTATTTATAAAGTGCCTTTCAAAACAGTTGTTACAAGGTGCTGTATAATAAAATTAAATTAAAAATAGGAATAAAACAACAACATCCCAATCAGAGCTAACCAACGATGAAATAAGAAACAGAGCAGCAAAAACAGTACATGAAATAGATCAAAGCATTAACAGAACAACAGTACATATAAATCAACATAAAATAGAAATAATCACTAAAGCAAACCAAAATGTTTGCGGTACAAATGGGTTTTTAGCAGCTTCTTGAACAGACTCAGCATTTCTCAAGTAGAGTGGTGAATCATTCCACACCGTAGGTGCAATAGATGCATTCGCTCGATCTCCTTTGGTTCGCAGGTTAGTAGCGGGGATAGTGAGAAGACCTTTGTCTGAAGTCCTAAGGTGTCTCACATTTACCTTAGTGTGCACCAGTTATATATATATATATATTTATAAATAAATTGGGCCCAGCCAATGTTCCCTCTAAAAAAAATTCGGTCTGAGCAAACATTCAAACCTCCTGAGCAGACATCAGCAACTACTGAGCAAACATACGTCACCTTGACACCAACTATCCAAACGTTAGATAATGCGAAGTGAGCGCCCCTCACACTGATTTATTTTCTTTTTTCCAAATGGATTTTGGTATACGAGTGAATCAATGAATAGTTACATAAGGTTACAACATTTTCAATTTATATCAAGGTGGTAGGCTAGCGATTTTAGGAATATTCAGTTAGTCTATATCAGTGGTTCTCAACCTTTTCAGGCTGTGACCCCCCCAAAGTAATCATATTTGAACTGGGGACCCCCCACCCACACAAGCAACAGAATAAATATTGTGAAAATAGCCAATCTACAAGCTTGTTGTGAACTTGTAGATCGGCTATTTTCACCAGTTTGACCAGTTTTTATAGCATGGTTTGCTGATTACTTTTGATGCAGTAATGGTATTTTTTCTTTTAGAGCCTTTGAGGTATTATAAAAGTCTTAAAAGTCCTTAAATTGTCACTTCACTGTCATCTGGGGTCCTCCCCCCACCCCCAAATCATGTGGGGACCCACAGGTTGAGAACGACTGGTATATGAATACGCAATTGTGCATTACATGGGGGGCATGAGAAAACGTAAAAACTTTATTGGGACACACACACACACACACACACACACACACACACACACACACACACACTAAGACGAGTTTGTTGGTGTGTCTTTGAACTCCTAGTTTCTCAGATTGTCGAACGTCAGCAGCCCCTTATGGCCCCTATTATGCCAGCTATGAGCTATTATTATATGTAGCTCTACATAGCAGAGGGATTGATTGAAGAAAGCTGTATTAACAGATTGGATAATTACAGAGAGAGGTTCCATATGGGACTAGACCGCTAGAGATTAACGTTAACTTCCACATGTTGTTTCAAGTACACTGGACTGGAGGCTTGTTGTGCTGTAGTGATAACAACAACGTTGGCTAACCAGCTAATGCGAAGCTAACGTTATTCCCCCTCTCGTTGTTGCGCACAGCCGTGCTTTTATCCACACTTCCATCCGTTCGCCTTTTAAATCTAAATGTCCCATCAACGCACGGGTCCAAGGCGCAACGTGATCTTATCTGGTTCTTGGGGTTTCATTAACACTGACTGCAGTGCTGCCTGCTCCTGCTGTTACGTCTCCACCTAAGGTTCTCACTCGCTGTGCAGACGGCGCAGTCATACACAGGAGAGGAGAGGAGAACAAAGAGTCAAAAAAGGAGGGGAGGAGACCTGTCTGCCTCGCCTGTGTAATCTAAATAAACTGAAGTAAATAGAAGTGTGGGCAAATGTCGACTCGGGATTGGTATTATTACTGTAATGTAGATCAGGGGTCCTCAACTGGCGGACCGCGGTCCACGACCGGACCGCGGACCACCTCTCTCCGGACCCTAGGGCCTAGGCAAATTATTAAAAAAAAATAAAAAAATAAAAAAAAATTAAAAAAACGTTTTTTTTTTCTTTTTCCCCAGTATATGTGTGGACTGTGGACTATAATCTGCGAGTTACCGCGACCCCTTGTTAAAATTATCCGTTGTATCATTCCTTTGCATGCATGATTAATAGATGCATTCGTTTGCAGAGCAGAGCGCAGTGCAGCTGAAAGTGTGTGTGTGTGTGTGTGTAATGGCCGGGCATGTCAGCGAGAACGATGCGCTGATTGGCTGTTACTAGCTGTGGTCGGAGTCACACATGCGCAGCGATGCGCGACAAGACTGTGGGCACGTTCGGAAATACCGCACGGGAGCACACTCACCTATTACTTTGCATTGCACAGTGCGCTCACTGCCGCTCAGTGCACTATTTCCGAACGCACCCTGTGTGATGACGGCTTCAGTTTAGGACAGCTGAGCTGAGCAGCCGCCCACTAGCAGCACAGAGCGCACACACACAACTACGACTCGCGGGAGATTTCGTTTTGATTTAAGTGAAGCAGTTTTGTTCCCTTGTTGTACCGGCACTTCGGCAGCTGTTTAACAGTAGAATACGACTATAAATACATGTTGAATGAAAGACCATGGCCTGTTCTAAATTCAGAAAGGTGGACAGTGAAAATCGGCGATTCAATGAAGAATGGACTGACAAATATGCGTTCATTCTACCTCCGTCGAGCACCAAACCAATGTGTCTATTATGCCTAAAGACAGTAGCTCTGGTGAAGAGTCAAAATTTGAAACGCCATTATGAGACAGAGCACAGCTATTTTGAGCGGAACTTTCCTCCTAATTCAGAGCTAAGAACCAAAGAAATAAAGAAGTTGAAAAAGTCATATCAAGATTCAAGCAGGAAGATTGTTACATGTATGACACAACAACAAAAAGCAACAGAGTGCTCACTGAAAGTGGCGTGGGTTTTGGGTAAGCACAAGAAGCCATTCTCTGATGCTGAAATAATAAAAGAATGTATGACTGAAGTGATGGACACCATGTTTGAAGGCAAACAAAAGGAGGAAATGACAGCTAAAATAAAGCAAATCCCACTGTCAGATACCACATCAACCAGACGTACTGAATTGCTTGCTGATGATTTGTCCAAACAGCTTTGTGATGCAATACAAAATGCAGATTGTATTTCCCTAGCAGTCGATGAGTCCACTGACACCACTGATAATGCTCAGTTGGTGGTGTTTGTGAGATATTATGATGCAGCAAAGGGGGAGTTCATTGAAGATGTGTTGGGATTGTTAAACCTCAGTGGACAAACAAGGGGGGAAGACATCTATGCAGCAATGTCAGAAATGCTGAATGAAAAAGAAATAGATGTGAAGAAAGTTGTTTCAATTGCTACTGATGGAGCTCCAGCCATGTTGGGGGTAGAGAAAGGTCTGGTTCAGCGTCTGAGAGAGCACCACCCTGGCTTGATAGGGTACCACTGCATTATCCACCAGTCTGTCCTTTGTGCACGTCTGGGAGAAGTGTACTCTGAAATCATGACAATGATGATGAAACTCATAAACTTCCTGAGAGCAACATCTGCACTGCAGCACCGCTTGCTTCGTACATTCCTAACAGAGGTAGATGCAGCATATGATGATTTGCTCCTGCACAACAACGTCAGATGGCTGAGCAAAGGCAAGGTCCTGGAGCGTTTTTGGGCCATTAGGAAAGAGCTGGAAGTGTTTCTGTCTCAGCAAAAGAGCATAAAAGCAATACAGTTCCTGGAACTTCTGCAAGATGCTGAAAAAATGGAAGCCGTTGCATTTTTGGCCGATATAACATCACATCTCAATGACCTAAATCTCAAGCTACAGGGGAAGAACAACACAGTGTGTGAGCTGATGTCAGCAGTGCGTGCCTTCCAGAGGAAGCTTGAGAACTTCAAAATTGACCTACAGGTAACTGAGGTAAGTTGTTTTTATTTTTCATTTCTACCACACACATTTCCTGGATTCCACTTAACATATTTTTGATACTTCATACCTCTTTTAAAGCATTTCTCATTCTTTATTTTACTTTTTTTTTACCCACAGAATGGACTCGAACACTTCCCCAAACTTCTGGAACAGACCAAAGGAGAAAGAGGTCGGATTCAGTGTCATTTGGAATTCGTGGAGAAGCTGATTGCAAATTTCAAGACTCGCTTTGATGACTTCAAATTAGGAACACAAGTCCTACTTTTTATTGACAACCCATTCCTTGTCAGAAATGTAAGAGGGTTCTCTGCAGAAGCACACCAAATCTTCCCATGGGCAACAGCTGCTACTCTGCAAAATGAGTTGATTGACCTCCAGGAAAATATTGCACTTAAAGAGGCTCAGTGTGACGCTATCACCTTCTGGACAAAGAGGGTAACTGCAGCTAATTATCCTCTGCTATATAAGCTGGCAGTTAACATTCTCACAATGTTTGGGTCAACTTACAGATGTGAGTCTGCATTCTCCACAATGAATATTGTGAAGAACAAGTACCGCACTAGACTCACCAATGAACACTTGCATCAGTGTCTCCGCCTGGCCATCACACCATTTGTGCCAAGGTTCAAAGTCTTGGCAACGAGCACAAAATGTAATTTCTCTCATTAAGCAGTGCAGTGTTTGACACAAATTCACACATACAGTACCTTCTTTTTTGCACCTTATGACTGAGGTCTTGCCACTTTATTAGGATATGAGGGTTTGATTTGTTTTGTTAAAAGGAAAGTGATATTTTGTTTTATTTTTTTAGCATATTTACATGCCTGAGGCATTGCATTCACCTTTAGTGGAAGAACAGCTTTCCTGTGCTCCCTTGTGTCTGTATTTAAAAAGGTTCTTTAACCCCTCTCCTGATATATTTTTTGGGGGATTCTTGGAGGGGGTGTGAAAAGGTATTTGAATTATTCAAATTAAAATGATTTTTTGTTTTATGTTATTATTTCATTTAGTTAAAAAGAGATTGTTTTGTTTATTCATTGAGTATTTATTTAATTTTTTGTTAAAGAAAAAAAGACAACTACTGATTAACAAAGTCTTGCTAACCAAATGTGCTATTTCTCTTATTAAGCAGGAACAACTTGACAAAATAAAAGTGTTCTTTGTGCCTCAACATAATACCTCTCTTTATTTGCTGTGGACTTCTGGAGGCCATGGAGGGGAATATTGTCAAAGTGAATAACATACTCTGCACCCCATTATTGGTTGGTTGGGAGGGGATCTGATTTGTATAAGCTTGGCTTGACCATACTAAACGGGCATAGAGCCCCGCTCTCCGATGGACGCCGCGCATAGGACCGGACCTCGGTCTTATTCAAAAAAATATTTGTGGACCTTCATCATTTCTAGTTGAGGACCCCTGATGTAGATGATACTCAGGGGGGAACACCTTTTTCTTTTAAAGGTTAACAGTCTAGCACTTGTAGCAGCCGCATTCTGAACAAGTTGGAGGCGGTGTATAGAGGAGCGACTCAATGTAGTAGTAAACAAATAGTTCAAACGGGATGAAATAAAATAATGGATACGTTTTTTTTTGTGGTGTTAGTAACGTCTTGATTTTGGCAATATTTCTCAATTGGAAAAAAGTTAAAAAACATGTTTGGACAACCTTTTTCACAAGTGGTTCAAAATTAATTTGGTGATCAAATAGCACACCTAGGTTTTTTGACACCTTCGTGAAGTTTGCTGTTATGCCCATAGACTGCTGTATTTCACAGTGGGTGCTCTCGGGTCCTATAATTAGGATTTCAGTCGTGTCAGGGTTTAGCTGTAAAAAGTTTTGGGACATCCAGTCCAATTAAGACATTATTTTAAAATAGATAGGTTAGAATGCCCCTGAATGGCCATGCACTCAAAATATATTTTATCTCGTCCGTACAAGATATTATCTTGTCTGTATCTGTACAAGATATTATCTTGTCCGTACAAGATATTATCGTCCGGACGCAAAGTTTGAACCTGCGTAGCTCATGAACGTAGCAAACACACAACACGTCAACCCTATTCAGATTCTGGTAGTGGGATGAGCCTAGAAGCATATCAATAGCCCATTGTGTGACATGCTAAATCCTATAGTGCAGGTGTTAAGCGATGTGTGCGTGACATCATTGAAATAGATACAATCACCTATGCAACACTGGACCTCACATTCAGTCTTGTTTCGCATGCCTCCAGGGTAGCTGCTGGCCATTTTGGTGCCCTATATGCGTAATATCTTTGTGCCTTTTTGTGGCGCATTTTGGTGCCCCTGGCACTGTGGTGCCCCACGCTGTGTGCGTGCCTAGTGGCACTGCATGACTCTTCCCCTGTGATTTTTTTTTGTCAGATTGTTTTAATTATTACATATTTTGTCATTATCAATTAGTACAGCGCTCTCATCTTGCAGGATCTTTCCCTTCTCTTTGAACATTTTCATATCCGTGGTTCCCCACTATGATCCCATGAGCACCCAGGAGACCATGCAGCTGTCCAGTCAGGGAGCCGTTCACACCACAAAGTACTTCTGTTTCTATTCTACTCCAACAGATATTAGTAATACTGTGTGTACTATTAGTATCAGCTACTGTACCAACAATTCTCTTCAGTGATTTTTGTTTCCCCACTGAAACATGTAATGTAGAACACTCAGCAACCGCAGTTGCAAACATTTCACCCGATTCGACGTTCCGGGGCGAACATTCCGTGGAAATAGCAGATCTACGAGGCGTTGTGAGCTTGTAGATCAGCTATTTTCGTGTCATTTAGTGGAAAGGGGAAATGTTATCAGATATATTATAGAGCCCTGGGACACCCCTGTCAACTAAGCAAGAAAACTACAATGAAATGATTATAATTATTGGCATTTTAACGTCCCTTTGCTTTTCTAAAATCACTGTCGACCACGACCTGTTGTGTCTTATTGATTTATGATCCCATTATCTCTGAATCGGACCAAAAGTTCCATTAGTGCCAGGATGTTTGTTTACACATGTACTGCTCTGGTAACCCAGTTGACAGAGGCAGAAACCAAGTATTGTGTGGAGTTGGCTTGTGTTGTGTTGAAGAGAATGGTGTTAGACTGACAGGATAATTATAGCACTTGTCTTGCAGCTCTGTGGCCCAGCTTATCGAAATACACACAAGTCTTTTGGAAGAAAGATATTTTTAACCTTTATTTATTATTCGGGCAAAGGATTTAGCTGAGTGTGCACACTCTTGTTCAGCATTGGCCTGGTTTGAATTCCTATACCTACATGCTATTATATTATATTCACACCTGGGAGTTGCCTGGTACAAATGCAGCTACCGAACATTCTCTGAGGCTTTTACTGTGTACTATATGGTTATGACTTGCCCTAGATTGTAATGACAAAACCAAGTAACAACAACAACAACACTCATGAAAAACATATTAGGCTACATGGAATATAAATGTAGGCCTATGTACCCCTATCTTTAAACCCAAGAGCCCATACAATATCCTGTGGGTATCTATGGGTCCTGTAAGTGTAAGAAACTAGGAAATGGCAGCAACTGTAATACAATAATCCAATAACACATTATGTTCAGTATACTGATGTGCAGCGTTAACTGAAAACTCACCAAGGTCCCAATTTCATTTTACAGCTGTTGTCAATTTGGGACCCAGGGACCCCCAGGGGTCCTTGAGGAGGTTTCAGGAGGTCCCCAAATTACTCCTAGTTAATTGACATCATTGTACAAGAAAACACAACTAGAGAACATACATATATACCAGAATGGCTGTTTTGATGAGAGTTTCACTGTTATCTCAGGTGCATTGCCAGTAAAATAATTCTGGACCAAATTTTTGATCAAACTAGGCCTATATGTATAAACCACCAATATCCAATAGTGTGGGCCAAAGCAAGATTCACAGATATAATAGCATAAAGCCTGATTATAGCAGAGCTGCAGTACTTTTTAGTATAAACATTGGATCAAAACTGTCTAGTTCATGCCTCGGTAATGAAAAATCAATTTTAGTTTGCTTTTCAAAAGACACAGCAATCTTTTACTATTGTTATTTTGTTCTTCATCCAAACTCCACGTATACGTATTTCTATAAATTGTGTCATTTCCATGCCTTGCTGAGCTCTGTAGCCAACCATTTGTTTTGAAAGGAGATTAAGGGACTCACCTGCAATATCATATAACAAAGGAGATAGATGGAGCAATTTGGTTGCTGTCTTTGAAAATTAATCAAACTAAACAACAAGCGTTCTACTCTTACTCAGCTTGCATCTCTTAACTTTCTGGTTTAAATCACACATCAACAGCCTTTGTTCATCTGTTTTCAATAGGCGTTACAACATCTGTGCCAGTATTCCTGTACATTGCAATATATGCAATATACGTACATGCTGTACGTAATGCTGTCCCCATTGTACGTCACTCAGAACACCAGCGCCACCTAAGCATCTAAAATGAAATTAAACACCCCAGTTCAGTGTTCTTTTATTCTCACCACTGGGTTGAAAGGATGTGAAATAATTCACTGCATGTTGTTTCTCATTCCTTGGACAAGGCCCCTGAATGACTTCCAATGCCGGCTTTCTCTTGCCTAGGTCCCTTGAATTGTTTCCAATAGACTTATGAGAGTCCCTGAGGCTGATTTGTCTCTCTTGAGGAGAACTTAACCCTCTATCCCACTGTGCTAAAGGCACCCCCACTGGCACTGTCTCACTGGGTAAGCCACGAGAGAAGCCTCTCTCCTACAGTATGTGTTCATGCTGGCCACATTGAGGGAATTGCCACGAGCGCCAGAGGCAACAATGCTGCGTAATTTAGCCTGATTTCCCTCTAAAGCCAAATGAGGCCTGACCTTAAAGAAGGTTCATCTTATGTAGACACACAACTTCAGCTTTTATTTCCATTATCCATATCTCTGCTGTCGGGAGGAACCGGCTTAACTCAAAATCTTCCTTTTTCAGGAAATGGAAAAACAATTTTTATATTTTTCAGAAATGCAAGAAAACATTATATATTTTAAACAAAGCATTACTGCCTCATCAAAGTTGGTATTGTGACTTTGTATATTATCAGATTCTTGCATGCGTCATTATATTATCACCACTTTATCCGAATACAGCTCAAGTGGAGTTAGGTGGTTTTCTCTAACATTGATGTAGTTCTTATCAGTCCTTGAGCTCTTGGAGATGTTTGTATTTCATCGGCTTGATCTACTGCCTGTTGTGTACATGTGTGCAGTCTTGCGTTGCCAGACTGTTGCCTCTCTCTATTTCCAAATGCTTCTGTCATACAGTCTGGAGCAACGGAAGTTCTATCATGAGTAAAATATAAAGCGGAAGTGGAGCCTCCTCCCCACTTCTGTTTTTTCTTTACAGTTGCTCAAATTTATCCTAATGACCAGGGCTGCACACAACTTTTTTGGTCTAGTACTCAGAGGAGCACCTGGAGGAGTTGCTTGGTGCTCCTAAAATGCAGCGACCCGTCTCGCCGGATGGATAAAAGAGGGATGAATAACTTATAGCAAAACAATATTTATTTGATGAGTGGGGAGTCAATGGAGGGTATTGCAACTCTAGATTTAGCCCTAGAATGGCTCTTGTTGTAGATTCATCCCATTATTAAAAATATATAAATTTGCTAAAATTAAGTTAACAACTTAATACTTCCTAAGGATAATATGAGCATCAAAGCAATATTTAGATTTTTTATTATTTTGTATTTAAATAACCAATCTACTAGCTCACAACGTGTTGCGACACGTTGTGAGCTTGCAGATCAGCTATTTTTTTAACATGCGACACATCGTACGGCGAAGCATACATCAGGCTTCCCTAGTTCCCTTTTGTTTTTAGCTGAGGCGACGTACGTAGTCAGACAGTCAGACACACATGGCTCCTCGGTGCAAAAATAAACAGTGTACACTACACGACTTTACGATAATAATAAGGCACAGTATGTCGAGACACGGTGTTCATGTTGGGCAGCAGCAGTGCCAGTCCGCAATGCTTTAAACTCTTCCCACTCCACTATGTCGGAACTAAAACCTTAGTACCCGTAAAAAGTCGGTGGCCGGTGCCTAGGCTGTGAGAGACGCTAATATGGTTTCTGCCTCGGATTCGGTTTCTGAGACGGCATCGCACACGAGCAACCATGCTGCTCCAACAGCCGGAAAACAAACACAAGCACAGCGGCAAATGGAAAGAGTGCAAAGCATCCAAAGCATGCCCTTCTACACCGGGGACTACAGTAGTTTGCTATCTGAAACTGAGAAGACGAAACTATTTGTGTCAGGTTTTCCTGTCAACCGCCCTCCGTCTCCTCCCAGGCTCCCAGCAGAAAGCAGCATGGAATCCTCCCCCTTTTGAGTAAGGACGCGCTGTGATTGGCCAGTAGCCACTTTGAGTGGCAGTCGGTGGAAAATGCTCTCGCCACAGAATTTACTAGTATTCTGGCCATAATAATCATTCTAGGCGGCCCCGGCTGTTGGTACGCAGAAGCGCTTCCCGGCGCTTGATTGACAGCGCATTTTGAATTTTGACGACGCATGCGCGGTGGCGCACCACTTATGTGCAGCCCTGCTAATGACACACCTGATAACATACTTTTTTTTAAATAATACTATTATTTAACAGCATTTAAATGTGCAACATCATCACTTTTGAACCTGGACTAGAGAGTTAAGTGTTCAACACACAGACCTAAAGGGTGTTCAGTAGCATTGCTTTATGAAAACAAATATCAAAAACCTCAAAAATTGAGTTAATATCCTCCCAACAACGACGATATGTGAGAAGCTACTGTTCCTTCCAATGGAAAATGAAGCAACATTTTCACAATTCATACGTACATGCATACACATGCTTACACATGCTTACACACTCACAGTCACACACACACACACACACACACACACACACACACACACACACACACACACACACACACACACACACACACACACACAAACACACACACACGTGCTTACGGTATTTCTGAACATCCATCTATCTTTCAATTATGTGTGTCCCACGTGATCACATTTCAATATTGATTTCCTTGTTTCAGATGCTGCTTCACGGCATTCTTGTCAGCTGGTGATAAAAATAAATGGTTGTTTATATGAGCACATGAAATAAATATAAATTAATCTTTAGCCCTACTGTGCCTAACATCAATTTGTTTATGTGAGGTTTGTCCCCTCTGTGTTGGTGTGTGAATGTGTTGTGCCTGTACGTGTGCGAGCTGGTGTGTCATGTGCTCATTTCACACATGGATAATAGGTGTGTGTGTGTGTGTGTGTGTGTGTGTGTGTATGTGTGTGTGTGTGTGTGTGGTATCCACCCTCTATTTCTGCATGCAGCGTATCAGCAATTTGCTTGTTTACTTACTTACAAAAACCATACGTCGTTCTCAGCATAAAACCTTTGTGGCTGCATACCATTAGCCCAAATACAAACTTTTAACAGCGGAAAGAAAACCAACAACCGCATAATACTTTGAGAGCTGCGCCCTCTAGTGGTCTATGGTACCTCGGCGCCATGCTTCACATCAGTTCAGTTCAGTTCAGTTTATTTTCGGAAGGACATACATTCATACATTGCACACAGTTTCCATCATTTTTTCATTCATTTTTTTCTTTTCATTTTTTTTAATTTCTTTTTTTTATAGTGTCCATAGGTCATGTCCTGTCCGTTCCGATAAAGGGTTAGGGAGAAGCCATAGGCTTGTCGGGCCCTACCCCTGGAGTCCATTTGTGCACGTGTAGCAGACCGTGCCTGCTTACAGTCCATACATACATTCATGCTGTCCTTATGTATGTACATTTATCTACACACATTCATATATATATTATGTATGTACATATATATATATATACATACACATATATACTAATAACTGTAAATAATAATAATGACAGTAGCAACAATAACAACAATAATAATAATGGTATAATATATATATAATATATAACACACATGCAACATATAATAATATATTATATATACATATGTGGTGTGGTTTACCAATAGTGGTCCACTCATAATATGTGATATGGTTTGACTATACTTATATATTTCATAATGTATGGTATAGTATAGTAATAATAATATATAATTATATAGTACAGTACGTCATAGTTCCCCTTTTGTAATGTTTAGTGTTTAATTAGTACTCTTCGCTTCTGTATTTATCGAAGATAGTTCTTTTTTACGTTTTGAATTGGTTTATGTTTCCACAGTGCTTTAGTTCATCCTCCAGCTCATTCCACAGTGTGACTCCATAAGATGAGATGCTCCTTGTTTTTAAGTTTGTGCGCATCACAGGTTTCTTGAAGTTCAGTGGTCCTCTAAGGTTGTATCCCCCTTCCTTATCTAGAAATTTGTGCTGTACATTTACCGGTAATTGTTTATATCTTGCTTTGTACATGATTTGTAGAATCTTTACATTGACCATATCTGTGAACTTCAGGAGGTGTGATTGTATGAATAGTGGGTGTGTGTGGTCCCGGTATCCTGCATTGTTTATTACTCTTAGTGCTCTCTTTTGTGGATTTATGGTTGATTGGTAGGTGTTTCCCCATACCTCAGAGCAGTAGACAGTTCATGTAGGGTAGGATCATTGCGCAGTACAACATGTGCAATGAGCTGGGGTTGAGAAGGTGCTTTGCCCTATTTATAACTGAGATGCTCTTTGCCATCTTGTTCCCCACATATTTTATATGGGGTCTCCAGCAGAGCCTATGGTCTAGGATCACTCCCAAGAATGTTTTCATAAACTCTTTCTATTTTATTATTATCTATAATCAACTGGATATCCATTTGTATTTGGCGGTTTCCGAATACCATACATTTTGTTTTACTTAAATTTAAGGATAATTTATTTCTATCAAACCATTTATTTATTGGAACCACTATTTATTAATTTCTGTTGTTAAGACCATCATGAGCTGCTGGATGTCCTCCCCTGCGCAGAACATGTTCGTATCATCTGCAAATAGTACACACTTCAGTACACTAGACACAGAGCAAAGATCATTGATATATAAATTGAATCAATAAATTGAATCAACATCAAGCCGCTTTTCTAATTCATTTATGGGGGGGGGGGGCACATGTAATGAATGATTAGTCAACACTAGTTTTATTTCTAAGTCTACTTACAGGACATTAACATCACATTTGAGTTCCTTTTGAATGCCTTTCAGATTTCTCTACATAACTCTCAGCTGTTGGTGCGCAAATGCGCCTTGCATGCCCTTGATCTATACGCAGAAAACATTTTGACGACGTATGCGCACTGGTGCATCGGTTGCGTGCCCCCCTGATTATTAATAACATCTAAACATGTAACATGTAAACACAACATGAACATACAGTAGTACTCTTATTATGCATATCGCATTCTCGCCGAGAAATATTTTCAAGTTAAAAAAGGGGGAAATAAAATAAACAAATGGTTCAAGCCCATTAATTAAGATTTGAGTGAACTAGCGAAGGTTAGAACCCCGAATGTTCGGGGACAGCCTTAGTGTGTGCGCATTTTGCCTTGTGCCTGAAGAGACATACATAGCAACCTGCCTAGCAACCTGGGCTAGGCAGGTCCTGTTTCTCTGTTCATAAGCTTCCTCAGCGTTACCGTACCCATCAGAGGACCAGGTGCTGTAAGCTTCAGGCATGGATTGAATTTGTTATTTTATGGAACATGCTTCAGATAGGAATTCAATTGTGGTGTGCCGCAGTTGAAAAGCCTGGTTAAAGCCCAGTTACCTAAATGGTCAGCATTTCTATAACACCTTTTTATCCAAGTGGCTTTATACGATGTCATTACATTCACCCTATTCACACACTCAGTGGAGGCAACCATGCAAGGAATCGACCTACGGTTGCAAGATGGCCACTGCCATACATTCTTTCAGAGTTAAATGAACAATGATTTAAATGATTTCACTGTATTAGCTGTTTACTTCGTTGGGAATGAAGGATGGGGATTTCCACCGCGGTCACAGGAAGCTTGTTGCGGACGCCACTCCAGATAAGGTCACCTTCCTGCCGTAACCGGAGACGGAGCCGGTCAAAATGCTGCATCTATGAAAGTTGAACCTTTGAGCTTATTGTCTATTCGTGTTACACGCACGCACGCACGCGCCTGGGTGACAGCTAACTGCTGGGCGAGCACTGGCGCTTTGGCATGACTATCAGCTCCACATATGGAAATCCATTTGTTGTGCCAACTTGGTTCATTTTCAAGTGACACGCGTCGCGGCAACCACACTGGTTATCACCATGAGTAAGACGCCTAAAGGCGAGAAGCGAGGTCACACTGAAACAACAGAGCTTCTTAATACGAGAAGCAAGAGTTAAACTATTAATCTGGTGTCAGTGAGGGCAGATGTAGAGTTGCTGGCCGGCTCCATATATGCAGATCTAGTATGTCAAACCATGTATGGCTATCCAGGGTTTGATGAGGTCAGTGTCGTGATCTTCATACAGTATATGGAGATGGATGATAGTCAGAGGGGTTGATGATGCCAGACTGACATATATGTGGAGACGTGCTTGAATCTAGGCTTAGATTTAATTATTCATATTTATTTTATTTTTTAATGAGTGGGGTCTGGAATGACGGAAACAGAAAATGTCCGCCACTGCTATTCCCTTTGCTTGGCTTCCTCTGTCATCTCACTATTCTACCTTTTGCCGCCTTCTGCTCTCACATAAGCATCCTCTGAACTCTCACTTCCTGTCTTTCTTTCTCACCTGCTCACATACATGTATAGTCAATCACTCACTCACTCTCTCCAACTGCTTGCCTATAGTCCCTCTCTCCCCCTCTCTCTCTCGCTCTCTCTCTTCCCCCAGTACTCTGTGTGTTAGTCATACATCTGACACAATATGAAACATTGTATTCTCATATTCTCTCTCCTCTGCGCTCTCCATCTATCCTCCCCTCCTTTCTCTACTCTGCGTTGTTATTTGGTCATGTGTCTGCCTCTGCCAAACAGTTTCTATTGGAAAGAGATGCATTTTCACAAAGACGTGTGTGTGTCACAATGTGTGTGTGTGTGTGTGTGTGTGTGTGTCACAATGTGTGTGTGTGTGTGGGGGGGACATGACTCGTGACCTATATGGTTTGCATTGCGTTGCCCCTTCCCCCTTCTCTCTCTCACACGCACACACACACCTGCTGCCGCTGTCACTTTGTTAGTATAAATCCTCCCAACAAACAAGCATTTCCTGTCATCACTTTGTCATCCCCACTCTACTGTGCCCAATCAGCACTACGGCACTATCCAACTGTCCCAGGAGTTCATATTTGGAATAATTCACTTTCTGTTCTCCCTCTCCCTCTCTCTTTTTAACAGACCATCAGACAGCACGCCCACTGATCTGCCGTCCAGATAATGAAAGAGGTAGGCCTTCCATCTTTTCTGTTTGGTCTGTTTTTGAGGGGTGTGTCCTGAGGGTGTGTGTAAACACAAACATTGTCCTAACATGAATGGCCTAACATGAATGTTCAGTTTACGTAAACACAAACATTGAAGGCAAAAGTGGACGCGAATTGTGATTAACCGGAATGAGATGATGTATGATGATGTACTGTATGATAAGAGTGCCCCTCACTTCACACAGGCGTGACTTTTTTTGTAAATACACATGTAACACAGTAGCTGACTGTAGTTCACATACACCGTAAAGTCCTCTGTAACCAGTGCTGTATGAAATCAAACAAACTGTCAAAACGTCATCACATGCAGTATGAATAAACCATAACGCTGGCCCTTGCTGGTCCAATGTTATGAAAAGCGCCCGCTTTTGTTTTGCCTCCAGGCAACAGGGTTTAGTAGATGCAGAAGCAAGTGTGTGTGTGTGTGTGTGTGTGTGTGTGTGTGTGTGTGTGTGTGTCCAACTGAACCATGAGCAATCATGGATGATGGATTCACAACCTTGGCCGTGGCCTTCCGCAACACATGATTGGGTGGAGCGATGGATGGATGAATGGATGGATGGATGGATGGATGGATGGATGAACAACAATCACAGACAAAAGTGGAAGTATCACATGGAAAGAAGGTTGGATGGCTTGATGAACAGAATGTATGGAATGAATGAAATGATTGCGAGGACAGGTGGATGGATGGATGGCGCGGCAGGGGTCGGAGGTCAGTGATACGAGGATGATTGCACAGATGCATTATGGGACCACACAGGTGGATGGTAGCTATTTGACCCATTAAGACCTGGGGAAGATTCTAAAAAATGTCTTCTAAATCCTAACCGTTTTCAGAAAAAAAGTTATGTTGCTATATGTCAGTGCATGGTGCTTAAAACGATTTCATGTCAAGAACCCCAGAAATGATATTTGGCTGTGGATCCCATCTCGTGACTTGAATTACAATTCTTGTTTATACATATATATATCGGCACATTATTGTAAGCAGCAAAATAAGCCTATTTTAAAAGTTCCATAATCAATGTCTAAACAATTAGGACGCCAGGTTAAAAACCTGTGACCACTTAAGTTTCCCGCCCTCTGTTAAGGCCAGTATGGAGCAGCATAATGGACGCCCTTCCTCTATCTAGACTAGACTGCACATTATGTGCAACTGTGGCAGAGTAATGACAGCACATTACACTATCGGATAATAATGAACCCGCCACATATTCTATTATCAGGGAGTAAAGCCGCAGCCTTTCATCCGTGCTCGTCTTGCTTTGGAATTCAAACAAGCGAACTCTTACCGTAATGGGCCTCCCCGGATGATAAGGGCAGGGGATGCGTCCTCTTTATGGAACTCAAGTGAGGCGTGCTTCAATAATGGACATCGTAATGGAGATAAATTGTGGATGCTGCAAAGAGCATTTTCTTTAAAACCTTTTTTTATGTCCCGAGAACACTTTGCTGCTTTGCAAAACCACCAAGTCTCGGTCTACTGTTAGTCACCGAGAGCGGGACGTACTTTAGTTACGTCATCGAGAACAGTGGTCCCTTATTGGCCGGTGGAGTATGTACATACATACCCACAGGGCTCCAGCGTGCGACCTATTAGGTCGCATATGCGACCTAATAGGTCGCATTTTTTTTTTTTTTAAGATTTTGTTTTGCGGCTTACGCCTTTTATTGATTTTTGAAGGGACAGACAGTAGGCTGACAGGAAACGGGAGAGAGATGGGGGGATGACATGCAGTAAAGGCCGTGTCGGGTCCGGGAGTCGAACCCGCGGCACACTGCGACTGGATTACCAGTCCGGTGCCCAGACCGTTACGCTACGGCCTGGGCCGCGACATAATTTCTTAATGTGCGAGTTAAATTTGAACGAGGTCGCACCGGTGCTACTTATTGCTTTCACTCCCAGCCTCAACCATGAAGCACGGGCATTAGCGCGATAATAAAATATTACTTTATTCTCGCTCATTCCGCGCCTCCTCTCTCTCTTTCTCGCTCCCTCTCTCTCTCTGCCTGTCTGTCTGCACCGGTCTGCACACGACATGCGTGAGTTCAACAGCGGCGGCGCGCTCACTGATCAACCCCGACAAAAAACGAAACTGATTTCAGCAGTATAAGTTGTATAAGTTTCCCTGGAGCGCACACTTAGCACACATTTTACAACTATGATGACGCATGCTGTGCATTGCTGTCGCTGAATCCACAGAGACAGCAGACACAACATATGCGCCTCGTCCCGACCCCAAACACGGTAAACTTGTTGTTGAAAAATAGCTTCCAATAGCTTGTTATTTTGTGTCGAGTAGCGCTGTGTGCAGGCCATAGACTGTATGCAGGCCAGGCTACATACATGATCGCCTCGAACAAAATACATCTCCCACGTGAAACCTGGTATATTCTTTGTCGTACGACGTGGTGTTGCATGCTGAAATTAGCAGATTTACAAGCTCACAACGCGTCGCGTCCACCACACGTTGTGAGCTTGTAGAACAGCACATGGAAACATGCAGGCTGAGACGTTTAGAAACTTTCCCCTTCACAATAAAAGCACATCAGCTTTCACATGTTCATTCCATATAAAGAAAAGACAGGAGGAAAGTGGGCAAGGATTATGAATTCGGTGGCAATCTCATATTGCAAAAGGGTGCAGGAAGAGTGGGCAGTGGGCACCTCAGTGTTAAATATCCTTATTGGCCATTAGGTTGAACATGCAGAAGGTGTCTCATTTCTGTTTCATATACAGTAGCCAAATGATAATAACGATATGGAATAATGCACTATAGGTTAATTCATTATAATAATTTCCTATAGAATGTGTGTGAGTGAGAAATATAACATGTTATGTGCTTAATTTAAGGCATTTCATGCTTCAGCCAAGAAAACCTTTGCTAGCCTTGGTGATAAGGTCATGTATTAATACAGCGCTGCGGCGCTATACAAAAAAAAGTTGGTGCTACCTAATTTGTGGTGGCGCTACCGACTGAAAAGGTAGGTGGCACCAGTGCTACCTGTGAAAAAGTTAGTCTGGAGCCCTGCATACCCAGCCGATCGCAGTACTTGCACGCTCTGCTTTTTTAAAATATGTTTTTCATCATCATGTTTGCGACTGAAGGTCGCAGTTTACTATGAAAACCTGCAAACCCGTCCGTCCGTTGGTCACGCCTCCATATGACTTCTGGAAACTTTACTTGGAAAGAGTGCGGCAAAGTATATCCATCTATTAAAGCACAAACTCCCATCGATTTCCAATAGGGTCTTTTCACTTCCTTAAGGCGGCAGCGTATGCTCCAATAGGCTGCTGTTAGGTCCAAAAGGTTACTCTATGCTGATGTATAGCGGCCTCGCCTCACCGCACAGCTGGACACCGTGCCACTGCCATGAACGCCAAGTCATTCGACCGTCACAAAATGGCTGACTGTGAGTTGGTGCTGTGTGTGATTGTGTCTCTTTTCTTTTTTAAACACGGCCTCATGTTCTCCCACTTCTTTCCCACCGTTCTCTTTTCTCTTCATCTCTCTCTCCATCAGCTAATAATAGCTCGAGTGCACCAGCCCTTCATACGAGCGATAAAATATAATGGAGTGCCGAGATAGTTGGAGGGTGCTTAAAGTGTGAGTACAAGTGTGTGCTGTCCTGTGTAGCTTTGTGTGCGTGCGTACAGCACTACATGGTTATGACCTCAAGTGTGCTCTGCTCTGACCTGTACATATAACACCTATACTGATTTTGTTGACCCAATGACCTTTCCTCTAGTGCCACATATCCTTAGGCCAAGACGGCAGCTAGAGTTTAGTTGGACTTTTAGACTCTTTTAGACTTGCTAAAGATTCCCAGTAGGAAGTCGGCATCAGGAAAGACCGCTTGGCGTGCCTACTGCAGTGTGGTATACTGTACCATGTACCAAGATTAAACCACTGTACAGGAAAGGTCATCGGGTCATGTACAGGTCAGAGCAGAGCACACTCGAGGTCAACCCTCATACATTAACATGTAGTTCTGTAACACGCACGCACGCATATGCGCGCACACACACACACACACACACACACACACACACACACACACACACACACACACACACACACTAAACCTTTAACAATACTAAGATATACACTATTATCCATTTTACCCGAGTCAGACATAACACAAACCTCTAATTTAGCAGAATATTAGGATTCCGGGACTGATATATGGTACAAGCCGGAAGCCAGTGAGTAAGTCCATGGGTCCGAATTTGGATTATACAGAGTGAATTTGACACCAAGATCATTTAAATAGGACAAATCTATGGGATTTCTTTGCGAGATGCAATATTACTGTATACTCAATGGCGACCATCTTGAAAAATGGCCAGATGTTTTTTTATCAAAAGAGCAATCCCTAAGGAGTATGTGTGCCAATTTTGGTGCTTCCGTAACTGAACAATTCTCCTGTAATTTGCAGTTATCTGCCCTGCTACTGTGTTACCGTTTAAACATGATCGAAACAAACATAAGTAGTACTAGGGTCTGCCCTTTGCATGATTTAATTGACTGACTGACCCACAATAAGACAATGAGTGGTGCGACTCTGCGCCCAGAACATAACTAATGCATGTGTAAGAGTAAAACTATGAGAAAGTTAAGCCTTACCCTAAAGCCCAAACCACACCAACTCCTTGCAACAAAACCGTTTTAAGGTCAACCACACCAATGCAACTCCTTTGCAACTGCCATTGGGGATAATGGTTGCATGGGGAATTTTATTAATTATAATCAATTATAGTGCGGTTAGGGCTTAACAACAGTATTGCAGGTGTTGCATGCGACCATTTCCTATCTGAAAATATCTATTGGGTTTGTAAATCAGCTATTTTGTTGGCTTGCAACACCGATATTCATAATTCAGGCTCAAGTCTTGTTAATTAATGCACACAAGCCTTATTCATCACCCACAGCATGTACTGTACTTTATGTATGCACATAAATGACACTGACCATCAAACTGTCATTGTCATTAATTCATTATGTACGACAGCTGTTTTTGACAGTGGCACATCAGTAACGGTTTCACATGGCTGAACCATTATGTTCAATCCTCTGACTAATAGTCAGAAGATTAATTGTCCTCCAAATAATTAAGGATAATGATTTTATTGTGTTTTTAGGTTAATTTTTGTACAGTGGTCCCATACAGCTATAGATCCAGTAAATTGGTCTCCTTTTTTTCAATAGGCAGAAATTACACATTTGTACTGCATGTATAAAACGGCATGGTTCTTGCCCAAATCTGCATGAGATTGGCATAAATGTTGCATGTCTGTACAGGGGAGGCTTGTAGGTATCCATGAAACCCATTTCCATTCACATATATTGAAGTGACAGCTAAAGGGATCTTTTGAAAAATGGCCATTGCTGTGTTTCACCCGCCAAAATGTAGTCAAACTTTGAATCAATTCGGTATTTACCCCCCTTCCCGACCAGGTAGTATCTCTATCTTTGGTCTATCTCTAAATTTGAGCATTCCACAGTCTCCGAAAGACAGCCTCTCCAGTGTTCCAGATAGCATTTCCGCAGGTCTCATAGGGGTAATAAAACACACTTAAGCTTTGTTCTTGGGATCATCAAAATCTGGATAGTAGAGGTTTTGAAAACATAAATACATAATAACACAATAAAAAGACTGGTGGCAATTATTGTAAGTAAATTATGTACTATTGCCATAATAAGGCTATATTTAATACTTTCAAATGTTTTGAAATGTATATGAACATTTTTCAACAGATTAATTCAAACAAATGAAGGAAACAAGTAGTTGTGATTAAAATCACGACTAGGCAAAAATAACTGTTATTTTGGTATCTCAAATATTTGTGATCAGGCGATTATATAATAATTGTGACAGGCAGGCCTTCTCAGGAGGCCCTGGCCTGAGAACCAGAACAGTGCATTTGATAGGGGTCACCTTGGTTTTATTGATTGACTGTCATCGTAGCTGCTTCCGTCCATGCTCCTCACTTCAACCACAGATAAACAGCAGCATCCTGTTTCCTCGCCTTCTCTCATTCTCTGAGAGATTTGAAAATGGAGGACCCCAATGTAAGCAAGTCTTAGTGCTTTTCCTAGTTTATCCTCTTAGCAGACCTTGTATTGAAGGTACTGTATGTTCCTCGGACTGTGCTTATTCTACAACTGTACATTATCAATCAATCAAGTCAATGATCTAATGTAATCCTGGGCTCTACACTTCCTCTGCCAACCTGGGGGGGGGCAGCGGACTGACCTCATGCATCCTTCTATGCCTGAGGAGTCCAAGCTGCTTCTTTTCACCTGACAGGGGGGAGTTTCCCCGGCCGGACATAGCATGTGGAAGGAACACGTTATTCAGACCAGTTCCCTTCCCCTCCATCATGGACGTCCAGGCTAGCCAGGGGAGGTAGTTTAGAGACCCGGATTACTGCATGTTTTGTGAGGGTACCTACATTAGGGCTAGAACGGGGAGAACATGCAAACTCCACACAGAAAGGCCCTTTCGCCAACCCAGCCTCGGGTATGGGCACTGATGACGCAGAGAAGAGAACACGCCCACAGCGGGAATCGAACCCAGGACCTTCTAGCTGTGAGGCGACAGCACACACACACACACACACACACGTCACACACACTCTCGCGCACATGCACAAATGAGAGCTACACAAAGATTGTTGGTGACTGCCATGCATAGCACAATGTATGAGTTGTACAATGTACAACGTATGTACAACAATGTAACAATGGTACAATGTATGTACCTGTTGCCTTATCAGCAGTTTTTCTCTTGAGTTAAACGTCGACTAGCTCTCGCCTAGCTGCAGATCAAGCTGTGTAATCAGGCACAGTCGCCAATTGGGACCATTGTCGTGAATGAAGCACAATGTCGATGAATAGCAGCTGATGAGCCTTCTGAATAGAGGTGCTGGTGTAGTTGAGTGAAACCACCTGCATGGTGCAGCTTCTGCGGCAGTTACAAGGCTTAGAATTTGTGAACAAAATGTTAATACCTTTCAAGTCAGTTTTGAGGGGTGTTAGGGTGAGACACCCCAGGTGAATAGGGAAAAAAAGTTAAATAGCTATCACAATGAAACTTCTCCAGTTGATTACTTATATTAAAACTAAGATTTTTGTATTACAAGTTTTCTGAAATTATATGTTTAAATATGCAAATTAGGCATTATATGCGCTAATTTGCATACATTTCGGGACGATAAATCTGAAGATCAGATAAAGCCAGGTTCAAAATTATCATTTCATATTGTTGACACATTAGAGACAAAGAAAATTACAGATGGGATTTTTGATATCTCTAAATATCACTCCACAAATCAGAAAATAGTGTCAACAGGCATAAAAAAACCCAGACTGGAACGTTTGGTGTATATGAGTTCAACTGAAGTGGAGATTCTTTGTCCCAGGTATGAGGAAAACTCATTTTGAGAAAACGGCCTTTAAAGATTTGTATTGTAAAATTCCAAAACGTTTTATTTTAAGCCACTATTTTGAGACAAAATATCTCATCCAAACCTTGGCAACAACATATAATGGCATATATCATTGGAAAGGTCTGGACCTCGAGCTGAGTGTGGTCTGATCTAAATAATGGTCACTTCCTTTGTACCAACAACCAATCATGAAAATAGAGATGGTGGATTTTCACCCAGAAAAACGAGTCATTGGCTAAAATAAACTATCAAAATAAACATCTAAATCTGTATTTTTAATGTTTATTTTGCTTTAGTTTGAAAGAAAACATGTTTAGGAAGCAAAATAGCAAAAGAAAAAAAATCATGATTTCACCTGCCATGTCTCGTCTTAAAACAAAATGCCAGGCCCCCCTGGCTAAAGTAAATGTACTTACCGGTAGTTAGCAACACATTTCACTGTGCTTTATTTCAATTTCCTCTGCGCCAGTTCCGAAAGATTGTTAGTGCTCCCGGTGGGTTTAAAACTATAAACAGCTTGTCATATGAAATGGAAGAATGGAACTTTTTTGACAGATGGCATTGGTAACCGGCAGCAGCTGAAGGTATAATTGTGGGTATATTTCATACCAGCTCCTGTACAGTTAACTTAATGCTGGCACGCACAAACACCTACATTGAACTGTTTTTACCTTCAGCTGCAGTTGTGAATATATATCCATAATAAGCTTTGCCTGGTCCTTTCTTTCCTTTTTCTTTTCACCCCCTTTCCTCCCCAATTTAGCTGTTATGCCAAACAATACTATTTTGGGCAATGGTCCGTGGAATTCAGGCGCGGCCCCAAGCCCGATTGGTTCCGCAATTTACAGCTTGAGTCCGGCCGTTTTTAGCCCAAGGAGTGTTTTTCGTGCAAAATGAATGCTTGGGATGGATTCAGAATCATGAAACCCCCCTAGTTTGACACGTCACATGCTACTTAATGCTACATAATGAAATGTAGAAAATGTTGCCTTATAGGTTTGGTGGCCATATGGATTTGGCCGCTGTGGCCACCCAGAAGGTCACCGGCTCAGGCACCCTATAGCTAAATCATTAGAGCATGCCCTGGGCTACATCTGTGCAAAATTTGGCGCTTTTAGACGAATTAACGCGAAATATCCTAATAAGCTCCTCCACTAATAATGGACAGGATAGACCTATCTTGACCCAATCGATGATAAAGAGTGGACATGCATATTTGAGATTATTTATAATTTGGTTTACAATGCCTGAGTTGGTGTTGGTGGTGTTGTTGCTGCTGCTATTCATTTTCCCTGCAAATCCCCGCAAATAAATACAGTAGCAGACTTGAAGACATTATACTTTGTGTGAACAGTAAGTCCTGACTCATGTATATCCATGTACTTTAGTATTGTAAGTAATCTTGCATCCATTATTTAATATTGGGTTGAAAGAAGCTTTGATCTTACCACTTTACTGCAAAGTGGGGGATGTTTAGTGGATCACAGTATTGCAGAGTGGTTTCCTTCAGCCTATTAAAATAATTTAAAATATACCAAATCTAAAGAGCTTTATTTTCCCTCTAAAAGTTGAAGAACAATTTCAAACGTTCATTCAAACCTTTTGAAGCAGATTTCCGTCTTCTTGTTGTCCTCCTGCATGAAACAACGTCTAGTATGTCCCCTCCAATTAAATGACTGGACAGATTCCAGTCGCCTTATTTTTGGTTCTGAAGTAACTTTGTTCTATGTTCTTTGAATGCTCTTCAAAGAGCAAGCATAGAGCTCACTACACTCGCCTATCTGCAGTAGCACATGCTAGCCCTGACAGATGGTTTGTGTGTGTTATTCTAAGTGGAGAAAATTACTTGTTTCTAAAGTTATGTCTTATAGTTGACGTTCTGGTATCCCTAGTTGAAATCTCTGCCTGCCTTGACCTCTGCAGACTTTGGTTTTCTCAAGGGATTTTTATTAATTACTATGGTAACTAGATAGGTGCAATTCTGGGAAATTGCAAGTGTGGTTGCACTGACGCGAGCTGTGAGGAATCCGCTGGGAATCCCGTCTTGAACTCTTCATGTGGGAAGCCATTTGCATGGGTTTATACTAGAAAGTTCTGCTGTTGATGAATTCTGTCCTGCCATTTCTATTACATATTATATAGTGATGTCACTACTGTCTGATTGGACATTATATTGTCAAAATGACTTTTAGTGTTAAGGCTCATACATAGTCTGGATTTACGGTGGTGGGGTGACCACCGAACTACAACATGACGTCACGAGCCGCGGTGAAGAGCAAACCACCGCTCCAGCCCTTCTCTCTGTTTTTACTCACCACCGCTCAACGTTATTTCAGCTCCGGTGGTCAGCTCACCACCGGAGCGGTGGTCACCTCACCACCGAAAATCCAGACTATGAATAGGCCTTCACAGAAAAGGTTGGCAAAAATGCTACACACACTTCTTTACCCACAGAAACATAAAGGTGCCAGCTGAAACCAAAACTATAGAATGTTTATTTAACCCTGTAACACCCTGATTCATTTCTACTTGCAAAAAAGAGATTTCAACCTTACTACTACTTTTTACTTTATTTTATGCACATTGATAATAGTGAAAGTGAAAAAATAATGAATCAATTAATTCAAATATGCAACGCTGGGTGTTACAGGGTTAAAGAACCAATTATTTTAAAGTGTCTATAAAGAACCAACCTTAACCATTAAATCCAACCAACTCCTTTTCACCATTATGTTTTGTCGAAGAGAAAGACTACGATTAAGACAAAATTTAGATGCACCATGACAATTTTAAATGCAATTGGCCACAAAAACGGTTCTCTGAGCCATCCCTCGGACATAATGATTGGGTGGCGTCCACGAAAAACACAGTGTGTAGTGAAGCTAGTAAAACAGTAAATAAAACGTCTGGGTTTTACCTTAGTAAACACCTTTTCATGATTTGCTGCCTCTAGGCTGCCTCTAAGCCAATGGGAGACTTATCCATATCCGAGCTTTCGAATTTGTTGCACCCACACTGTGGAATGATTTACCACTCTGCTTGAGAAACGCTGTGTCTGTTGAGATCTTTAAGAAACTACTGAAAACGCATTTGTACCGCAAACATTTTGGCTTGCTCCAGTGATTTCTATGTATTGTTTTATCTTATCTATTTCTAGGTACTGTCTTTGCTGCTCTGTTTCTTATTTCATTGTTGGTTTACTTTTGATTGAAATGTTCTTATTTTATTCCTTTTATTTGATTGTACAGCACCTTGTAACAACTGTTTTGAAAGTTGCTCTATAAATAAAATTACCTTACCTTACCTATCCCATCGTCTGAATGGCTACTGTTGTGTAAGGGGTTTGTATGAGAACGCAAGTGAGAAGGAACATAGGCAACATAGGCAAATGTTGTGAGCTGACTGAGATCTTGCTGAGTCATTCTTGTTACATGCAGTAGCAGGAGATTACAACTCATATTATAGGTTACTCGTTAAATGGTTAATTATTAACATCACTAGCAGAAACCACAAAACATAACTGGTTACGTGCTGATGGCATATTTACTAGTGGAATGTGATTTTCTTATGACTAATATTATGTTCACAATTCCAAAATGCCATGATCCAATATCTGTGCTTTTCCCTATTAAGCTGATTTTGTAGTCAGAAATCCCAAGATGGCTGGTTAACCATCAAAGTGGCTGGTAGAGGGGGAAAACACACACACACACACACACACACACACACACACACATGCACGCACGCACGCGCACGCGCACACACACACACACACACACACACACACACACACACACACACACACACACACACACACACACAATCACAGCTGCTCATTCAAAGTGAAGCCTCATCAATCTGCTGCAGCAGTTCTGTTCAAGTACTGCAAGAACTTGGAATGAAAGTGACTTTGATTGCCAAGTATATGATCATCAATGCAGTTTTTATGCCTCGGCTTTTGATATAGTTAAAAGGATCCCTTATGCCTTAATACAGTATACATTATAATTGCCCCATATACTGTAACTAACACTTAAAAACACTTAAAATTTGTATTTATTTTATAAATAGCTGGGAGTAAATGCATAGTTACACATCATTATTGTCTGATGCACTCGTTTGCCTTCTAACGCAGTCCCAAGGTAGTCCTTATGGTCTCCTAGACATCAAACCAGACATTTACCATCAACATACTGTGTATCTTAACTCTCTCTCTGTCTCTGTCTCTGTCTCTGTCTGTGTCTCTGTCTCTGTCTCTCTCTCTCTCTCTCTCTCTCTCTCTCTCTGCTGTGTGTGAGTGTCCTAATTGGGGACTAAATGTCTGAGCAATTATATAAAGATGAGCATGAACTCTCAAAACAAACCCATTTTCTCATTTAGGGTTGAGGCTTCTGGCCTTTTCAAGTAATGAAAAGCATTGTGCGTGTGCGTGCGCGTGCAATCCGCGCATGCGTGTTGTATCAGCACATTGAAGCCATGTCTCCCTACAGGGGAGGCAGGCAGGGAAATGACTCTTCGCCGGGCCTGTCACTCACATGGCAGTTACTTTGTTTTCACACCAGACATGGACATGACATTATAAATACCTGCTTGGCATAGCGAGCAATGGAAATGACATTATAAATACATGCTTGGCATAGCGAGCAATGGCCAGAAAAGGGACAAGGACAGACAGATATAGAGAGCTCTATATATGGGTATACAGGCAGCCAGAGATACCGATGTAGGGCACAAAGAGGACATAGACGGACGGTTAAAACGGGTGCTATGACAACGGATATAATGGGTATTGCATACTAGGGTGGGGTATGAATTCCAGATTTTCATTGTCCCCAACTTGTATCGTTCCAAGTAGGCCGGCGTGAGACGGGCACATATTTAGTATAGGCCTACAGCTAAAATATAAGATATGTCTGCTCATCTCATCTCTCTGACGAGACAGACACACTCAAATCCTTAGTGTTGACGACAGTTAATGTGTTGGAATATATTATTTTCTTTCTAATCATAATACGAGTATAAACAGTGTATTAAGTATGTTCCCCTTGCACTGCCTGCTTCACTCACTCACTCACTCACTCCATATGTACTGTAATTCAATCCATCCATTTATTTTATGATTTAATTTGCAAAAATCTACTCCCATGTAGAATGTATGGATACATAGGCCTACATTTGTATTAATTCACTCAATCACCCATGCATATTCACTCACTCACTTATTCATTCCCCATATGTATTACAACAGTGTCATCTTCAGTTTTGAGATAGTATTTTATGTTAAAGGACAACTTAATTTTTTTCAACCAATATGTTCATGTTTTAAGTTATTAGAGAAAGTATAAAGATGAGTGTTATTTTTTATTTTTTTATTTTATTTGCTGCATTCTTTTGTTTTAGTGATTTAAGGCATTCGAACAATTGGCTAAATATGTATTGTTATTTATTTATTTATTTTACAAAATGTTACGCCGATCTGGCCACAAAAGATCACGGGATCTAGAAGGGGGATACTAGGGGGGTGCCATACTGTGTGCCATAGGCTCAATATGTCAGTTTGTCACCTCCCCTTCACATTCTGTTTTGTGGACATATGTAATTCCCTGGGGTCTAGTAGGACTATAGTAAATAATAATCAAGAAATCTCTTTTTTTTTAAACATATTTAGCCGCAGTTTGTTCAAAATGCCCCTGCCCCTGTGTCAAAAATAGCTAAAATCGTTAAAATGAAAGAAGGCAGCAAATAAAATAAAATAAAAATAATAATAATAATAAACATCTTTTACTAAAAACTAAGTTGTCCGTTAAATGTTGATGCAATATGAAACAAATGTACTGCCTCAAACTTCCCATGTGAAGAATAATCGCAGCTTGCGTCCAATTAAATCCAATTAAATGGAATGGGCAAATTTTGGAGCAAAGCGATTTCTGCAATCTGTAAAGGTATCACAGTGGTTAGCCGTGACATTTCCAGCAAATCTATTAGTGTGCTAATTCTACCATGAATCACATCGGTCCACAGGTGTATCGTGCCAATTACCCACCTCACAACCCCGTGCATCCTGTTATCACTGTTAATTTGCACACGCATAATGGCACACACACACACACACACACACACACACACACACACACACACACACAGATACACACACACACACACACACACACACACACACACACACACACACACAGACAGACACACACAGACAGACACACACACACACACACACACACACACACACACACACAGACACACACACAGACACACACACACACACACACACACACACACACACACACACACACACACACACACACACACACACACACAGTTTCTATTCTCCCTTGGTGAATGCTATAAGTTCAACTATGTGTCAACTCTGCCTCAGTCCTAATTGAGACTCCATGGACCCTGTGCTCTCTGTTTCTCTTCACCTTTTTCATCCCTGTCTCTGATCTTAACGAGCCTAGTTAACTACCATGGCAACCAGGCTCTCTGGGACAACTTATTATTGGATGAAAATGACAATGCTGGGCTGGTATGTAATGCTGGAACTTGGAAGGTATGAGGGAGAGTTTTAGTTTACGGGGCATGCAGGGATGATGCTACACAGTAAAATACTGAGTGTTGATATGACTCAGAGTGTACAAATCAGAGCTGGCCCAAGTGGGCATAGGTGGAAACGGCAGTTTATTAAGCAAATACGATCAGTTAATTAATCAATGTTGTTTGGAGATACTGCCATGCTGTTCTGATATGCAAGTGTCTGAGTGAAATTTGACAAAGGAACTTGAACATGAGCTGAGAAATAGTGAAATCCATGTCAAAACATTGATGGCCTATACAGTATGTAGAGTCTAACCTGTAATTCCAAACTGTTAGAGAAACCACATTTCTATGTTTGGCCAGGGGAGACTATGTTATGCACTTCAAGCAGTACTGGTACCAGGCTGGGACCAGGGTTGGAATGTCTCAATTGAAGGGCAGGGAGATCACCTCCAACCACTGTACTGTAGACGTAGGCTATACTTATATTGTATTAACACAAATTATCCCAAGAACGCGAGACCTTGTTCTTCTCTGAGAGAAAAAAATAAATATATATATAATAATGTATTATTATTATTATTATTATTATTATTATTATTATTATTGCTTTAACTCACATGTTAGACATACAGATTTGACGTGCACTTGTGCGCATGCTTATTTGTCCTTTTTCTGCTCAAAATGAGACAATCTGGCGTGTGTCAGTACTCTGAAAGTGAGTACTGACCAATCACAGCCCGTCCTTGCACAAGTGCACTGGCCAATCACAGCATGTCCTAACTCAAACGCGAAGGCCATTCTGCACTCGCGTTGGGGCGCCTATGTAATGTAATTCTGTCAGTAGGCCTACTTAAATCGACATGTAAATCAGATTAAGACTAGAAAAAGTGCCCTTCCGGGCACAGGTCTCCACCAGGTTATCCACAGATCCGTGCAGTTAGAGGTAAAAACACTTTTCGGCCAGTTATAGCGCCACCTTGAGGCTGAGTTGAAATTGTTCATGTGGCATTTCGTCCTCGGCCTAGTGGGAATGTGGGTGCACAATTTCACGGAAATCACGCGATGTGTTCATGATTTGCAGCATTTTGTTTGAAACTGAGCACTCCTGTGAACTTTGGAAGCCAATCTTAACCAATCAGGATGGAGTCTGATAAATCTGAAAGACCCGTTTCGTTGAATGGCTCTAGAGAGACTGTGTACCAATTTGCGTGATGTTTGGACAAAATCTGTAGGTGTACTGTGCAAAAACTTGTTTTGCACAAAGCGGCCTCCTGGTGGCGCTATAACAGGCCGTTCTGGAAAGTTTGGGGCAGAGGTTCATGGTTGGCATCCAGGGAGTGTGTGTGCAAAATATGGCATCGAAAAACTTGTTTTGCACAAAGCGGCCTCCTGGTGGCGCTATAACAGGCCGTTCTGGAAAGTTTGGGGCAGAGGTTCATGGTTGGCATCCAGGGAGTGTGTGTGCAAAATATGGCATCGACCGGGTTAACGGTGGCCGAGATTAGCTGTTCACGGACACACGGACGGACGGACGGAGTGCAAAACATACTCTCCCCACATGCCTTCGGCCTGGTGGAGACAATAAATTCAAGATTGCAACCCTCTCTGGAATTCAACTGTGTGTACACAGTCTGAATTGGAATGGGAGTGCTTGTGTCTCCCTCCCTCCATCGCGTTCACAGCATACACCATGATTCTCAATTTGTCATTCGTTAGCAATGTAGGCCTATAAAAATAACATTCTAACATGACCTATTTACAATGTCACTAAAATATGAATGTGTTCCACATTATAAAGTTATCAAAGTTATAAAAGTTATATTTGTTGACTGCCGTGCTGGGTAAACATATTTTAAGATGTATTTTGGGGATCAGATAATAGCAAAATTAGGATTCACCACTACAGGTATGTTGTACTTGCTTACCTTATCATAATTTTATGGATATGCTCTGCACTGCTCTTTGTATACCTCTGCATAAATAAGCTACTGCATGTGTGTGTAGAGTTAAAGCTGCAATCCGGGCCTTTAAATGAATAAAACATTATTTTACTCCCTACTCTTCCATTGACACATTTAGACTCTGTTGTTGATTAGGAGTTGGACACCCACTGCCTGAGAGTCATACGCACAATATCTCCCTGCGTTCGAAGCACGGGCACTCGGGCAGGGCATTAAACTTACCTATTTCAACCAATGTCTATGGAGGAGTAGGCCTATAATAAATCACACTACAGTGTGTACACTGTGCAGGGAGTAAGATCGATCTTTCCCTGGACTTTAGAGAGGGATGGATGGATCGATTGACGGATGGAGGGATGTATGGATGTACAGACAACTTTGTATATGTAGTCTGGGGTCCCACAGAGAAATAAAAGTGCATCATGAATAAAAAGAAAAATCGATTAGGATTTGTGTCCGGTATCAACATTCACATTGCAATCTCAGTGTAAGGGCCTGGTGCAGTGGGCCTGGTGCAGTGGGCCTGGCAGCACTGAGCGAGGAGCTTCATTACGCAGGCTTGACTGTATCGCCATTCTCCTGCTGTTCTGCAATTACTCTGCAAATTAGCTGCTCTGTCTAAAAGTAGAGGAACATCTTGGGAGCATGGTGTGTGTGTGTGTGTGTGTGTGTGTGTGTGTGTGTGTGTGTGTGTGTGTGTGTGTGTGTGTGTGTGTGTGTGTGTGTGTGTGTGTGTGTGTGTGTGTGTGTGTGTGTGTGTGTGTGTGTGTGTGTGTGTGTGTGTGTGTGTGTGTGTGTGTGTGTGTGTGTGTGTGTGTGTGTGTGTGTGCGCACGCGCAGTTTGTCACTCTGATAATCAGTCAGTATATAGTCAGTTACACTTACAAATCAAGTCATCATAGTCTGTTTACCTGCTGATAGCTGCCCATCCTTCATTTCTATCACTCAATAATAACCCTTGATAACACACACACAGTATGCACACGCATGCACTGGTGCGTGCATGCTCGCGCGTGGGTGTGTGCACACAGGATATGGAAATCAAGTGAATAAACACTCCTCCTACGCCGGAGCAGCAAATTGTCGTAATGCAGGTGGCTTTTGTGTCATGGTATGAAATAAAGCGGACCACAAATTAATTTTGAAGGCAGTGTTCTTTTTTAAGGGGGTGTGTGTGTGTACCACTATATAATATTTGAGGTTTTAACTGTTTATGTTGAATCATGGGTTGGAAATGGAAAGCTGGAGGTGAGACATGACATTAGGAAAGAAAGTACGCCAGACGGGGAGGTTAAGAGCTGGAGCCAAGAGGAGCAGGCTTGATGGAGATATAATGAGAGTAGTCTCAGTAGAGGTAGTCGACCGTTGGCTCACACAAATATAAAATGTTTCTGCCTGTCGGGTCTGTAAGTCCATAGAAAATAACACAGATGTCCCCCTCCCACTTCAGTTTGGAGTTGCGTAGGTCTAAGTACACATCACATCACAAACCACCTGCAAGCTACTGCACACAGGGACATCTTTATCAAAGCCCATCTTGCAAGCTGCTTAGCAGAAATGGAAATTCAATAAAAGACATTTAAATATATTTTGAAAAAGACAAACGGGTGACAGCTTCCTGTCATAACTTTTGCCAGGAGGAGTAGCATTTGAAGATTGATTTTTGGTTTGTCTGGTTTAAGAGAGTAGCAGAGGATGTTCTGAGAGGGGACCTGAATGTGCAAGATTGTCACATACTGTACGCATAGTAACTGTACTGTATTTGTGTCTTGGAATTGGAGGATAGCATAGAAAAGATCTGAAATTGTGATGGAAGAAGAAAAATTGAAAATGAAGAGGGGAAGAGAGGCAGGGAGGAGAGTCTGGAGGAGACGAACAGAATGGAAGCTAAGTTGGAGGGGTGTAAGAGAGGAAAGGAGGACAAGCGTGCAGGAGAGCGAGTTTACCCAACAAACAAGCGTAATGGGATCGGGCAGCCTCTGGACTGCAGACGGTTAAACCACCGGCAAAATATTGACCCATTTGACGGCTATTTGCCAGCTTTTGCAAGCTAGCAGGCAGCTGACTTTTGGAGTGCTCTCAACAACCCATTAAGGAGCGTTAGTGCTGCGCCCTATAAGCCGGCCAGGCCGCGGCCAGGGGGACAGGCCAGATGGGCAGGGAGACATTGCAACAATTCAATTAGCTACCATTTTAGAAGTCAACTTCACTCTGCTCAGCAACCATTCAGTCAGATTTTTTTTCTTTCCAGTGTCACAACACACACACACACATGCCATCGCGCAACCTCCAGCTTTTTCCAAAATGAGTTAATAGCACAGGCAGACTCTTCACATACTAGAGCATGTCTGAAATAAGTGTCAGAGCTGACATCGTAAATATGAAATAAATGCTTAAACATGTAGCTAGGTGTAATGTTGGAGACCACAGAAGTGAACCTTTCAAGCCTGTTTTCTCGACTCGCTCTTTTCTGCAAGACATTACTCTATAAGCCATATCTCCAAAACTGGTGGGTCAAACTGACCAACCAATATATCAATTTGAAGCTATGAATAAACGGAAATTAAAAGAAATCCAATGGCAGTACCTCAGTCAAATTTGGCCACATTTTGTTAGTTATTTTTATACGTTCCAGTGTAGTAGATACAATTTCAACATCATATTCCCTGCAATCTAGCAGCACTAGTCAAGCAAAAGCTCAGCAGAAGCAGTTTGACAAGTCATAGTACATTCACCCTGAAATGATTGCAGAGTCTGTCTGTATGGCTGACTGGCTGAAGGCGACATGCTGTCAGGGATTCAGTGTCTTGCTCCAGGCTATCACATCAGACACTGTTAATGGGCTTTAAATACATACTGACAGCTCTGGCACTGTTACAATGATATGTGACACACAGCACTAATGAAGTCACATAGCCTACATACAACATACTCACATAAACACAGGTGGTGGATATACACAATCACATTACATACACACATCTGTTATAATACCAGCTGACATTATGGAATCAGAATACGTTAATCAGAATGTAGTGACCCCGTCACCAGGCTGGGATTGAGAAAGATGATGACGTGTCATGTGGGTGGGGGTGATTGATTGGAGCTCTCCGTGGTGATGAATTTGGGGGAGTCAGGACTGATTGTCTGCTCATTTGGCCTAATGAGTTTTATTGACATGGGCACCTCAATGTAATTTGCTCTAAAAGATAAACAGCTGTCCCCCGTCATACACATCAGCAGCTGTAGCTCCAGTTAAACGGAGCGGACAGGTCAGGCGACATGTCTCACGTCTCAGGTCTGACGGATGGTGTTAGAAATTAGAATCAGCTCTATGCACACACGCCATTCTGGAAAGAACTCAGGCCATATCATATCATTGGTCCGATAACGACAACCTATCTCAAACCCTCACCCTAACTTCCCACGTGGCAGCACACCTAAACCTAACCGTAAACCTCTCCCAACCCTTAACGCACCCCTCACCAACCTTAATCCGGTCGTTTTAACGCACCCCTCACCAACCTTAATCCAGTCGGACCAATGCTATGTCTAACCAATGCTATGTCAAACCAAAGTATGCCTCCCATGTTGGCTCATTTGAAACACTCTGCTACCCCAGTGGGTCTCAAAAAGTGTCCTTGAGTGGGTTTCAAATGGCCCGTGCAGGTGTGTAACTCTGACAGTGTACAAATGGAACCAAATAAACCCGTAATTTTATTCCATTTGTACACTCTCAGAGTTATGGGTGTCCTTACACTAAATGGAGCCATTCTCATCGGTAACACCTGTGAAGGAAGGAGCTAGGGGCCCGGAAGTAGGGCAAGTTATTCTTTGTGCATAGATTCAGAGCTGGAGTAGGGATGTTCTGTTTAGCACTGGTTAAAGCGCTTTAATGGACAAATTGCCTTGACATGGTTCTCTGATTGTTCCTTTTATCTCTTGTTGTTGTTCTTGTTTATGTATTAATATTATTGCGGCTATAATGTCTGAGGAAACCAGAACAAATTAGAATGGTGGCCTCTAATACACTGGTGTGTTAAAGGCCACCATTCTACACTGTATACTACAACCCGCTGCTTTGAAAACCCACTTTTTGCAATAGAAGCTGCATGGGAGCATTTCCCAGGCTTTTTTTTAGTTTTCCCTGGTCTGTTAATTCATATGCTTGATTGTCCAGGAAGAAGCTATAAGCGTTCTACGTACAGTGGCTCTGAGGGTAAAAAGTACTTTAACAGTGGTTCCCAAACTTTTTTGGCCCAGGTACCCCTTGGGGGGAAGATTTCTTTCCAGGTACCCCCTCAGCCCTCATACTCACAACACCGATAAGCATATTTGCAACCTTACATTTAGATGACATTGGAACTATTTGTATTAAAACACATTTTCACAACATTTATTTAAGATGCTATCTTAGAAGAGATGTAGACCTATTTGACATTGCAGAAACATAATTGCCTTACTTGATGCATCAATTAAGTGTCAACGACCATCAGCTGGTCACAGTTGCTGACCCCACTTGCCCCTGCTTTAGAACATTGTTTCCCAAAGACTGGGTCTTTTCGATTCGGTTGATTTTTTTGGCCAGTCCAGTCCATCTGTATATCCTAAAGCAAGCATTTTGCTACTTACCAGTATGCCTTTTACAACCACATAATTTTGCTATACTTATGCCTTTTACAACCACATACAAGTGTGAATTAGGATTTTCTGTGCTTATAAGTACAGACAATATTGGGAATTGGGTCGTACACACTTGTTACACTCAGAGTTTGCAGAGCGGCCAATTCTCCAAAAGCAATTACCACTATCTAATTCTAATCGATCGAGTCGGAATTCCTACAGAATTGTATTCATCACATAAGCACATGCAGTACGTAATGCGTATTAATTGCTGGTGAATGGTAATGGCAATGAGGTGATAAGAATGAATGGATAGACAATGCCATCCCCATGTGACCACCTGATAGTGACGTGTATCAGATAGCCTGCATCTCTGGTGTGATATTACAGCCATTCATTCTGCAGCAGCTGTCACTATAAGAGAGACACAGCGGTGGCTCGCACAGCAATTCCAATCTCTGCGATCGCTCTGCGAGCTAATTGACGAAATAAGTTCTGGTCTCATGGCGACAGCCAGTGACGTGTGAAGGGGAGTCAGCGGCCGACAGTGGGCTATGCATCAGACTTGACAGATGCACTGCGCCCACATGCACCCACACAAAAGCAATCAAACTGCGATGGACACACACTCGCACACAAACTGACGCACGTGCATGCCATGCACAGTAACGCAATGAGACGCACGCACACACACAATAGAACGCTGCTTTTCCTACCAAAGTGAGTAAGTACTGTATGTCAGTAATAGCCTACCACTTGAAGAGCCGATGTGGCCGTCTATCAGAAACACAGTGAATTAATGATATGAAATAAAGCTGAATCTGAGTTTCCACTTAGACCACGGATGTGGTGATTTGGACAATCAAGATGGTATTTAATCAGCCAGTGCGCTCCATGGAGAACCAAATAAATTAGCCAGCTGATCACAGAAATGATCGTTAAAGACACACGGTCCATTACGTGATGAGGATGCACCAGGCTTTAGGTCTCTGATGGGGGGAGTGGAGCCATGCATGCTCTGTTGCCAATGTTAAACCACTTAAACCCTATAGCCTATACTGTCATGGACTTACTTTGGCTACACATTGTGTGGTGTTGGAGGCGAGTGGGTGCAATGATGACATGGCAAGGAAATATCTAGTCAGGAACTTTTACTGGCAGGTTACCATTACAGCACTCAAAGGCAGGTTACCATTACAGCACTCAAAGGCACAATAACAATGAAACGGTCACGATATCACAGCAGTAAAGGCTTTCTTATAACTGACACACAACTATGGCACTTTGTGGCTGTAAATCCGTGGTCCTTGGCATAGGCAGAGGATCAATCACTCTGTGATCCGACAACTCCACTGCAAACAGCGGGTGTAACAGACACACCACTGAACTCTCTGTGCCCAATATCCAATCAGAACAAATTACACTCAGTAAACACACACATGCACGAAGGCTGACAGCAATACCGTAGCTGGGACAAGGGATAAAAGGGACAGTTTTTTCAATGACTAAATAACCTAAATGTTGATTAGCTGTAAGCATCTACAGTAGACTGTCTATTTAAAATGTAGATGCTTTTTTAAGCTTCTGTAGACCGTCTATATATAGCTGTTGTAGTGACGTTGTTTCAACGTCCTAGACTAGATGTTGAAAAACTTTCATGTTTAGCTGTCTAATAACTCGAAAAATGCTCAGTGGGATATCTATCCAGTCAGCAACTCTCTCTCTGTATGAGTCAGTTGGCTGCAGGGATAATCATATTGTTAGTATCTTAGCAGAAACGCACTCAAAAGAACACTGCATCCTTTCATGGAGAAAAAGTGTGCGAGTGTGTGAGTGCATGTGTGCGTGCAAAACCGAGAGAGAAACAAAAACAAAACACGATAGAGGAATGGTAGGGAGAGAATTAAAGAAGGATCAGACAATTGAGGATGAAGGGGAGAGAGGGATAATGAAAGTGCCTCACAATGAGAGAGAGAGAGAGAGAGAGAGAGAGAGAGGGAGTGTAACCTCTGTGCCCAGATCGAGTCACATTGTCTCTATGTATTTTTTGTTTGCAATGTTCCATTCTGATGTACTTTATTATTTTATACCAATCCGCTGGTCTATGGGATTTTTGTGTACTTCTGTACTATGTGCTATGAGAATGGATGTGTTGCTATGGGAACTAGCACTGAGAAACCCCGCCCACAGCTCACCTGGTTGATTGAGTGATGGGCAATCACAATGCCTCTGGCAGTCCAGATACATTATTATTTGGATCGTATTGGATATCTACCTTTGGATATAGAGACCTTATTACTTTCCATTTTGGAGTATTCTTCCCAGATAATGTATTTCTAAAGGACCGGACTGTGCGGAGGAGTTTAAAGGGTGGTCGGAGGAGACTGGCCACATACTGTAGACTGGTTTGGATTTGATTTATTTTGGAACATTTGAGTTTAGTTTTTGGACAGTGCCAGGACACTTAATTCATTTACAGAAAACCTTCTGAGCCTTTTTTGTTTTATTTTGACTTGATTAAGTGAACATTTTGTTATTTGAAACTTTATTTTGCTTTTTATTTGAATAAATTGCAGTTAAACTTATTTACTGACCCACCACCTCCCTCACTTGCTATAATTGATTCTGCAATTGTTGTTGTTGCAACTTGCAACCTTTATGAGAGATTAAAAATGTCAAATGTTTATTGACTGTCCACCTAATTATGAAGAAAAGGCGCTGCCTAGAGTGCTGTTTCTGCTGAAAAGGAGAATAGAGGGTATGCGCGTGACATCATCGTACCTGGAAGTTATGCGGGAACGCCCATTGGGTGGAAAAAAACTACTTTCTGGCATTGACAGCCCATTCATCCAAACAGAAAAGTCCTGTCTGATTGCATTAAAAAAATTTAAACTCACCAACATTGCAGCTGTACGAAAAGCTTGAATTATCCTCTTTCTATCTATCTATCTTTCTAAGTTTTTGTTTCATAAAAATCCACCATAGAAACGTTATGAGCTACTTTCTGTCAAGAAATGCCCTGCATTTGATTATTTTTCTAAGTGTCAGAGTTTGGAAGTGCTTATTTTCAATAACACAACATTTTGCTGCCTCCTGCATTATGTGACATTTAGAAACAGGTGCACTTTATATTCATCAGAATCTCAAAGTGCTACAGCAAATTAATAAAAGCAGAAGAAACAACACGCCATTAAAAACATCTAGGGCAAGGCTATAAAAATGCTTTGATAAAAAGGAAAGTTTTTAGTCACTTAGTTAAAAGTGTCGCCCGACTGTGGGGCTCTCAGGTGGGCGTGGAGAGCGTTCCACAGTTTTTGGGGAGACCAAGCAGAAGCCCCGGTCACCCATGGTGCGTAGGTTAAGGCTCATACATAGTCTGGTTTTACGGTGGTGGGGTGACCACCGAACTACAACATGACGTCACGAGCCGCGGTGAAGAGCAAACCACCGCCACCGCTCCAGCCCTTCTCTCTGTTTTTACTCACCACCGCTCAACGTTATTTCAGCTCCGGTGGTCAGCTCACCACCGGAGCGGTGGTCACTTTACCACCGAAAATCCAGACTATGAATAGGCCTTAAGTCTTTATGGGTTTGTGCTGCACTGACAATTGTGCTGCACTGACAATTGTGCTGCACTGACAATTGTGCTGCACTGACAAAAAAAGTCACCTAGTCAGTCCACCTACATGCCCAAAATATGGAAGTCCCGGTTGACGGTTGTTAAACAAAATGGTCCTGAGTACATGTCAGGATCTGGCATCAGTTATCCAAAATTGGACAGGACCTGTGATGTCATGCTGTACTTTTTATTTGTGGTTTTTTGAGTGGTGCAACCACTCCCTTACGGAGCTATGTGTGTGGCTGGATGGCTGCCTGGGTATGAAGTATGAGTCACCTCGAATCAGTTGCTACAGCCAAATTACTCAACAATGTCAATGGTAGCAATAAGCATAGGCAGCAACTCCCTGATATAATAGGATTGATTGCCACTGTCTGCAGTTAGTGCAAGTCTACTAATTAGTCTTGATCTACTCGTGTCGAATTGTTTCGCAAGTAATCGGCTGTAAATAGAGGACTTTATTTTTTTAATGGCCCCGAGACCAAGGGAGGGAGTGAATTGACTCTGACTGGATGCGTGCTGACGTCTTGTACCTTGGAATTAATGGGTACTGTTTAACATCATCAGGTTGTTAATTAGGCCTGCACCCCCTCTGCCTTCTCACTTGGTTTGTACTCGGCTGTGAGTAAGGCATGTTGAGCCTAGACGGGTTCACAAGGTGGACCTAAATTCATCTTTCGAAAATGATCTTTCAAAATTCATATATTTTATTTCAGTGGTTCTCAAATGTTTTCATGTAAGACCTCAAATTTATATTTGGCCACTGGTCTAGCCCCCCATCTGAAAATATGTTGTGCCAGGGCCCCCTAAAATATGTGTGTTGTTAAAATGTTTCACAGTATCTCCCGAGGAACACCGGTCATAGGTGCTGCGGGGAATTTGCGGTGAGGGGGTCCATGTCGAGGGTCATCCAATCTCTGTACGCCCAAAATGAAAGCTGTGTCCGTATGCTGGGCAGTAAGTCGGATTTGTTTCTATCCTGTTTGTGATATTCATGGGCAGGATCTCGAGATGCAGTTTTTCTTTTAAGGGTAGGCAATAATAAGCTAATTATCTTCAGCCTTAACCTTTTTTGGTCAAAACAATGTATTATTTATAACTAACTATTTTGTTGCATGAACTGATGACCAAATATATATACGGTTCAGGGAGCTAAGGATTGCATAGGAAACGTGATGTTGGTGCATGGGTGATGGTCTAATAGTCATTTTGTGTATAGTGTGTAGAGGAAGGGACTGAGGACACAAGCTTGAGGGGCCCCTGTGTTGGTGATAGCAGTTGATGAGAATGATGTACCTATACCAGGGGTGCCCACTATGGGAAGCCGTTTAGGCCATAAATGCATAGTCAACTCGCACATACATGTATACTTCTCTTGCACATACATATATATTGGTACTTCACTTGCACATACATGCATATCTCACATACACATACATGCATACTTCACTTGCACATACATACATTTAGGTACTTCACTTGCACATACATACATACATACTTCATTCGCACATACATACATACTTCACTTGCACATACATACATACTTCATTCGCACATACATACATACTTCACTTGCACATGCATACATACTTCATTCGCACATGCATACACACTTCACTTGTACATACATACTTCATTCGCACATACATACATACTTCACTTGTACATACATACATACTGCATTCACACATATATAAATACTTCATTCGCACATATATACATACTTCATTCGCACATATATAAATACTTCACTTCAAATACTTGTGTGCGTGCGTGCGTGTGTGTGTGTGTGTGTGTGTGTGTGTGTGTGTGTGTGTGTGTGTGTGTGTGTGTGTGTGTGTGTGTGTGTGTGTGAGAGAGAGAGTATGTAGGTATATGCACAAAAGTATGTATATAACAGGAAGGCAATTCCTGGAACAGGAAGCTCACAAGATCTTCGCAAGGTATTTCTTTCTCCCCGAGTTCTGTCGGTAAGGCTCAATGCTTTTGTCACATGATAGCGCAGCTGATTCGAAGCATCACATTAGGGGTAAAAAGGTACCACGTGTATATAACAATAATAATAATTACTATTATTATTATTATTATTAATAAACCATAGTATTAATTAACAGGTTACATGCAGGCATTACTTTAGGGGTAAAATGTACCTTTGCACATAATAATAATAAACCATAGTATTAATTAACAGGTTGCCATTTCCTTAAGGTTTACAGGTTAAACACTTCTTATTCTTATTTTTACAGGTTAAACTCTTAACCATAAACATCCCCTCTTTGAATTTAAATGCAAGGCATCTGTACAATTAATAAATGGCTTATTGAAAGTTAATGCATTTTTTTGTATGTATTATTATTTATTATTTTATTTACTTACGGCTAGCTGTATCATTCTCTGTAGTGCACTCGATGCATCTCAATAAACTTTGGAAAACATGTATAACAAAGTCTCTATTGCCATTTAAGACATTGATTTGCAAACAAATCAAAACAAAAATCAAGTGGACAATCCATTAGCTTTTCATTTGAAATTCATTTGTTATGGCAAAAATGGTGTCCTGGCGAATTATGTGACCATCTTCAGGGTTTCCTGCACAATGTTGTTGGCATGGCGCTGCGCCATGCTTGAAATAAATCGCGACATGCCAAGCGAAATAAAAAAATAAAAAAAAGGGGGCTAGTGAATCATGGTGTGTGTGTGATATGAAATGTCCAGTACCTCCCCAGTGCCTCCCCAAGTGCCACCCCAGTGTCTGCCCTGCAGTGTCTGCCCAGTGCCTCCCCAGTGTCTGCCCATTGGCTCCCCAGTACGTCCCCAGTGTCCCCCGAGTGCCTCCCCAGTGTCCCCCTCAGTGCCTGCCCAGTGTCCCCCTGAGTGCCTCCCCAGTGTCTCCCCAGTGCCTACCCAATGTCTCCCCAGTGCCTCCCGAGTGCCTCCCCAGTGTCCCCCTGAGTGCCTCCCCAGTGTCTCCCCAGTGCCTCCCTGAGTGCCTCCCCAGTGTCCACCAGTGTCCCCCCCAGTGTCTCCAATAGCAATACAAGAGCAATAATACGAATTCATCTTAATTTATTAATCTTATTAATTAATTAATTAATCAAATTAATTGACAATTGACAGCACCATGACAAAACTTTTTCCTGCAGGAAACACTGATCTTGCAAGCTTCCTGTTCCAGTAATTGCCTTTCTGTTATATACATACTTTTGTGCATATACCTTCATACTCTCTCTCACACACACGCACGCACACACGCACACACACACACATACTCTCTCTCACACACACGCACGCACACACACACACACACACACACACACACACACACGCACGCACGCACGCACACAAGTATTTGAAGTGAAGTATTTATATATGTGCGAATGAAGTATGTATATATGTGCAAGTGAAGTATGTATGTATGTGCAAGTGAAGTATTTATATATGTGCAAATGCAGTATGTATGTATGTGCGAATGAAGTATGTATGTACAAGTGAAGTGTGTATGCATGTGCGAATGAAGTATGTATGTATGTGCAAGTGAAGTATGTATGTATGTGCGAATGAAGTATGTATGTATGTGCAAGTGAAGTACCTAAATGTATGTATGTGCAAGTGAAGTATGCATGTATGTGTATGTGAGATATGCATGTATGTGCAAGTGAAGTACCAATATATATGTATGTGCAAGAGAAGTATACATGTATGTGCGAGTTGACTATGTATTTATGGCCTAAACGGCTTCCCATAGCCCACCGTTTATTGACTCGAGAGCTACTTTCAAAATGACCAACTCAACAAGATATACCCACCAAAAAAAAATACCTGCAGGGGGCTTTAGAGCGGATATATAGTATAGTGGAGATGGCGTGAAATATAAGACAAACGCATTGTGAGCTAGTTTGATCTGACAGGCCCCCAAGTCACCTTAATTCAAGTGTCAGAAGCCATTTTTTTTTATATATTTTTAAATGTTATATTTAAATATTATTTAGGGGCATGTGATCTACCTGCACAAAGTGCACATCCTTTGTGATCTACTGGTAGATCACAATACCTTTTGGGCACCCCTGACCTATACTATATATGTGGTCTATTACTCAAAAGGTTGTGAGTCCAGTGGATGAGGAGTGGAGGAATGTTAAGATGTGGGCCATAAGAATACGATTGCGGATACGAGCAGCCAAAATAAGTTTTATCAGACAGGTTCAGTTCAGTCATACGTGAGAGACTGAGTAAAACCCCTGCTATTTGACTTGGAAAGGAGCCAGATTAGGTGTTTCGGGCATCTGGTACGGCCTGAGCGTCTCCCTAGGGAGGTCCTTGCTGCATGTCCCTGCACTGGAAAGAGACCCCGTCGCAGACCAAGGAACAGATGGGGGAATTGTGTGTGTGTGTGTGTGTGTGTGTGTGTGTGTGTGTGTGTGTGTGTGTGTGTGTGGTGTGTGCACAGAGGAACAAAAGTTTGGGAACCACTGGACTAGAAAGTTAAATGAGCCTTTGGTGCATTGGGTTGTGAAAATGTACTGTATAGATTTACAGGCTCTATGTCATGCTTTTTAATTTAGCATATATAGCCAATTATTTACCTCTTTGTTACCTCTACCTCTCCCAATTTAGGAGTTATTCTCCGTCATTCCTCTACACACATGGATGTGTTGTAATTGCTGTTGTACCCTACTCGCTCACTTGCCAGTGAGGAGCCCCTACTGGGAGGACATAATGCCTACGTCCTACTCCTCCTGTTCACTATTCACTGCCGACAGGCACCACCCAGCCCGTAGTACTAGTACATGGTCCCCTCTCTCCATCCCTCACGGCCACATGTGTTCGTATAAGGTCTCGGCCGGTTCAAACCCCTACACTCCAGTGGCGGGCAGGCCAGGCAGGTACCTCACCCCTGCGCGACCCGTGTGCTCTGTCTCAATCTTAATTGGATGGCCGGCAGCCTTGTGATACTTTGTTTTTTTAGTTGACTATAAACAAGCAGACCCTGCCACGATCCTAATTGTCTTAGTAATAAGATTTAGATTTATGTTGGGTATCACCTCTGGTTTGTAGTCTAATGCTGCCCAACTGTAAACAAAATTTTATCTAATAATGCCATTGTTGTTTTTCTATGTACTTGGTTATAGACTTATAGAGCATATTTTATGTTAATTAGACCGTTACTCAGACCTTTGGCACTTCTCTGGTTCTACTGTGGCCACAACAGGACAGTTACAGTAATTGGGTACTAGGTCACATCTTTAAAAAGGTTTTTCCTTTCAGTGATGAACACTGCATTACTAACTATTCTAAAGAAGAATACTGTTACACGTTGCACTGTGTTTCTACAATGTGGTATTACTACTATCATATTTAACCTCATGAGCCATATAGCCTATCTACTGTATAGCATAGCCACACAATCAGAGATCAATGCCTAGTGATTCGTCTGGGGAAATATAAATGTATCTAAATTCATTAACCACTTAAATCCTTAAACCCTGAGTCCCTCAGGGCTTTTCTGTTTTCGCAAGCTCACACAGTGTGTCACGATGTGTTCTTGTAGCGATGGTTTTCCCCTGGATGCTTGGATTATGGTTAAATAGACTTGGACTAGTTGCCACTTAATTGAAAAGTGTTTATACAATTTTCAAAATTCAAAGGAGGAGGACCCTGATGTAAACAAGTCTTCAAGCTTTTCATCGTTTCGTCCTCGTATTGACTTGTGATTTAGTTTGAAATGTACCCATTGTACATACTGTGAATAACATTTTCAATGAATCAATCACACATTGTGAGCTTGCACATCGGCTTTTTGAACTATTCAAAAAATAAATTTCAAAATAGTAAAAAATAAATAAAAACGTTTAGGGATAATAGGGCCAGATGTGTACTGTACATGTTTTGATGTCCAGTATCTGTGACTGTATGCAGTGTACGGTTTGCCTGTTAGTGGGTGTCGACATGCACAGTGTTTGTGAGAGAGGAAGATGGAGAGTAATACAAGGGTGGGAGAGAAGGGGAGGGGCGGTGTTTTAACTCAATGATGGTTTGCTAAAAATAAGTCCATTGTCTCTGGGAAGAGGAGAGAGAGAGAGAGAGAGATAGGGGGGAGGGGGGTAGATAGGTTGAAAGGCAGAGTGGAGAGGACAACCTTTATCAAAGCAATTTAACTTTAATAACTCTACAGGAAGCAATGTGACCACAACACTCTTTTACCCTCGTGCACATGTGCATGCACAGACAGACAGACAGACAGACAGACAGACAGACGGACGGTGCCCCTCCTTCATGGCTGAGCACTCAGAGAGCTGTATAGATTTAGCTGTTCTCTTTCTGCTACAGGCTGGCCGATTTAACCCCGCGTTCCCCAAGAAGAATGGTTGGTCTTTGCTGTAATATTTCCAGCTGCGGGGGATTCATGGCCGCTCTGATAACCATAGCCGGAACAAACAGGCTGTCTCTCTCTAGCTCTTCGTCCATCGCCGACACTTTTAAATCCATTTGTACATTATCATCTTTAAGTAGAACTGTGCCTTTGTGCTGTGTCTTTTTCTGTTGATGTTGCAATGCTTTGTTCATGTTCAACATATTGGTTGTTTTTAAATACTGTTTTTTAAGACTTGACTAGCCTATAGAATCCTACTATTTTAATCTGAATATACTCAGTAAAATCCTTCAAGTTACGGTATATACTTAACCTACAACCATATCAGCATAGCAGATGAAACAGAAAACAGAAATAAATAAACAGAAACATGTTTTTTTCCAGTCTGGCGGAAAAACAAAACGTGATCGATCAGCATGTTTCTGTTAGTTAACGTGAGAGATCAGTAGCATGTTCTTTGTAGGTGTTAATGTGATCGATCGCCGGCATCATTTTGTTCTGAGGGGTTAACTTGGTCAATCAATGGGTGTGGAAATTTTTCTCAGCTTCTATTGACCGCCTCCGACCCTGATAAACAATCACCATGATCAACTAAAGGCCTGCCACGTCTTCTGCACCACGTCTTCTGAATCGTGTTATGAGGCTTAAAACCAGACGAGAGAGAGAGAGAGAGAGAGCTGGGAGAGAGAGCTGGGAGAGAGAGTTGGGAGAGTGAGCTTAATGTGGCATGGAACATAGTCTCTGTTATGAAGCAATATTACCCTGTGAGCCGAGACACGCACACACACACACACACACACACACACACTCTTGCAGACACTCACACTCTTGCAGACACTGATGCATATTATACTCCAATTACAAAACAAACTACTGACAAAGTACAATGTTGATGTAACTAAGAGATTCGCTGAGTGAGTTATATTTAAAATACAGAGATTTAGAAGGAATAAGCAAAATCGTGAGGCTCCAATTCCTTGCCTTCCTTGTTTCTCTTCTCCTGCGGGAGATCAGAATCAGATTCTGAGAGCTAGTGTGGGCCTATTAGAAGACAGGGCAGTGTTGCCAGGTTTGCGAATTGTAAGCGAGTCGTAGTGTGTGTTGAATGGCATTTGAATGGCATTTGTGGGCTTGTGAATGAATTTTCTCACATGTAATTTGTGCTCACTTGCATAGACCTGGCGAATTTAGCGTGGTGAAGGGGCAACAGTGTTCCGGGGGTGTGGGTGCTTCGGGCGATAATGTTTGTAGTAAACAAATGCATTGCCGCCGTGAGTGTGGACGGGAGGCATTTTTGGTGGCAGTGCAATGAGCAGTGTTTGGCGGGTGGTGTTGAGTGTTGGCGTTGGCCGCGATAGGAGGAGATAGCGTTGCAACACTGCGAAGGTAAGTGTGTGACGTCACTGCCGTGTGAGTGTGTGTGGGTGTAGTGTGTAAGATGGTGTTGTGGGTGTTGCAATAGTGACGTAGCTGTTGTGGCTTTGGGTTTCTTGCCATGTGTTGGGTACAAGTTCTCACTTGTTAATATAGATAGCCATTGTTATAGTGCTTGGTGTTAAGCCTATACACCCATGAATATTATGCTGGCTCCCAGAATGCAACATGTGGAGACTGTCACGTCACTAGTGTGATGGTTGACGTTCTTATCAGGCAATTATTCACCTTAAATACAACAGAATGGATGAGAGAGAGAGAGAGAGACCTTTTGACCTTTAAAAGCACCTTTATTAAAACTGCAGTACATAAAATATGTCACTTCAAATTTGCAGTTAGCTCATATGAAAAGACTAAATATAAATAACACCTTTTTTCAAAAGGAAAGGCACAATTCCCCGTCCTGCACCACACAGCACGTCTCTCTGAGCCCAGAAAAGGCTTAAAGCCTCTAAATTGTCCACTAGTTTGTGGTAGGCAAGCTCCACCCTAAGGTGTGATGCCACCAGTCCTTCCAGCACCTGTACTGGGTCTGTGTTCCCAGTTCCCTCTGTTTTGTTCTTCCGAGTCAGCCATATAGCCATTTTTGCTGTGCCAGCAATACAATGAATCATGTTATGTACTACCTTTTTTCCGGAAGGAACATTTTGGCCCAAACACAAACGGTTCATTAGAGAATACTTCCCCCAGCCCTTGAAACCAATGACTCAACATGCATCCCTCCCCAAGAGAGCGAGAGAGAGAGAGAGAGAGCAGGTGATTGAAGTGTTTAAAACAGAGCCACCATAAAACACCTTTATTTCATCTTATTTTGTTCTTCTTGGTCTCTGAATGGATGAGAGAGCTTTGTCTCTCACGTCACGGTCCATTCTCCATATTCAGACCGCAGCCATCTTGCCAGCAAGGTGATACCGTGACACTTCCCATAGAGCCCATTCATCCAAACAGAAAAGTCCTCTCTAATTATATTAAACACCGTCAAAATCACCAACATTGCAGCTGTAGCTTGAATTATCCTCTTTCAATCTGTAAAGTTTTTGTTTGCCTTATTTACGAACTACCACAGCTGTGACGCATTCACACCGCCGACACCGGACAACCCCAGCTTCAGGGTAGGGTTGCTCAGTGCGGGCACTCGGCACACCCGGTGCGCAGCGCACTGGATTTTCGAACGACAACGCACCGAGTGCACTGAATAAACGAACGACAAGAGAGCACAACAGTGCGTTCAGGGCGCATTTCCGAACGCACCCTAAGTATCAGAGTATGGAAGCGCTCGTTATCAGTAAAGCAACCTCCTGCTGCCTCCTGCATTATGTGCACATTCAAAACAGGTGGTATGCATGGGCCGTTGAGTGATAGTCAACGAGCACTTCCAAAATCATCTGCAAGGAATTTCTTGACAGGAAGTAGCTCATAAAATGTCTATGGTGGATTTTTATGAAACAAACACTTTACAGATTGATTTTGATGTTGTTTAATATAATTAGAGAGGACTTTTCTGTTTGGATGAATGGGCTGTCTATGGGAAGTGTCACTTAGGTATCACCTTGCTGGCAAGATGGCTGCGGTCTGAATAAAGAGAATTGTGTCCTGTCAATACACTGAAATGACAGGGTAGAGGGGAGGGGAGCACAGTGGCTGTCTAGGCATTTAAAGGTTCCTGGTTAAATCCTGGATTTGTGTGAAAGTGTCCTTGAGCAACACACCCTCTTCTGCTCCCGGTGACCAGGTTGTGGTCTTGCATCAGTTGCATGGTTGCCTCCACTGCATGCTGGTATAATGTGGATGTGTGTATGACTGCATGAATGTAACATATTTCAACAGTTAGGAGGAAGGTGAAATAGAAAGACAGACATGGAAGAGAAGAGAAGAGAAGAGAGACAATGAGATGGCTAAGGATGGGAGAAAAGAGACAGGAGATGAGAGGAGAGGATGGGGAGCTGGAGAGGAGAGATGGGGAGGTAGTGGGTGACAGAAGTAGAGGAATAGAAGTGTGGGCCCTGATGCATGCTGTGTTGGGTTTGTTCTTCGTAAACAAGGCGGCCATGTGGAGACGAGCTAGACAGCTAGAAGGGAAATCAGGGAGGCATGAGAGGACACTGGAAACGTGAGTATGTGTGCACATAGACACCTGTATTGACTATGCTGTGGTGCTGTAATAAAGAGCCATTGTAAGGTATTATGAGGCTGTATTCCACAATCTGCCTTCCTTTTTATGTTCTCTACTGACTGCTCTACGTATCGTATCTTGAACCTTCTGGTCCATGGAGGAATCGTGCACGCCATTCCTCTAACCGTTTCATTAAAGTGCTCTTAATGTTTTGTGCATGCTCATCAGGGAGGGAGCTATCGATTTGTCTTACACTAGATTATATATTTTATGTACTGTGCAATTTGTTTTAAAGTCTCTTCTTTATTACCGTACATGTTTTATGTTGTTGTTTTACAAGACAGCAGTGTGAAAATGCACCACATAAAATAAATGACAACGGTGAGAGAAAATTCCCTGGCAAAATAATAATAAAAAGCTTTTCATGGGGATCTTATACAATACAAAGCAATTTATCAAAGAAACGTAACAAATCTCACTCTTTATTTCGGCACTGGCTCAGAAGGTAGATTGGTGGTCTTGCAATCGGAAGGTTTCCGGTTCAATCCTGGCTCACCCTGGCGCCTTGAGCAAGACAATAGACCCCTAACGGTTAGGGCCTGACTGCTCCTGATAGTGACTTGTCTTGAGCAAGACAATAGACCCATAACGGTTAGGGCCTGACTGCTCCTGATAGTGACTTGTCTTGAGCAAGACAATAGACCCCTAACGCCAGGGCTCCATTGGGCGCGTTTGGGCGCGTTGCGTCACGCGTGCGTGCGTCAAAAAAACGAACCGGTTCAATTTTATGGTGACGGAGACGCAACGCGGGCAGTGGAGCCACCCTCCATTGATTAAAAGGGCACATTCCCGACGCTGACAGAGACGCGACGGAGACGCGACGGAGACGCGACGCAGACGCGACGCAGACGCGACGCAGACGCGCCCAGTGGAGCTCTGGCGTAACGGTTAGGGCCTGACTGCTCCTGATGTTGACTTGAGCAAGACAATAGACCCCTAACGGTTAGGGCCTGACTACTCTTGATGGTGACTTGTCTTGCATGTGTAATTAATGTAATTTACTTTGGAGAAAGGTACTATATAAGTGCAACATTTACCATTGTATTGTATCTCCTCTTCTTAGTTCTGGACACCATTCTAGTTAGCAGCACCTCTACATTATACATTCTTGGGATCACAGGAATACATTATATATAGCCCTGAGGCGTGTATTTTCATCCAACTGTGATGATCCTTGATGCCCTGAAACCCGGGGGGGAAATATCTCATCTAATCGCTTTGTTTTTTGTTTGAATGACATCATCGGTTTCTACAACTAGCCTACAAGGTTATTGTGCTTTATTGCGAACGCAGTGAGCCACTTACTATGACAGCAGGGGCTGAGTGTCTGTGTGTGTGTGTGTCACGCTGTGTGGTGTCACGCTGTTACACCACCGGCCCGCCACCAGAGGGCGCAGCTGTGGCACGCACGCACGCACGCACACACACACACACACACACACACAGGGCGCAGCTGTAGCACACACACACACAACCACACACACACGAGCTGCGTTCGCTTCACGCGTTTGCGCGTCTTACTTGTTTCTCAAAGCTGCAATCGGCCACTTATTTGAATGAATCAATGAATATAACATTATTAAATCCTATCTTGTAATTCTGTATAAAGTATGAAAATACAACATAACTAGAACATCTGCAGCAGTGGAAGATGGTCTCCAATGCATTTCACTGAGAAGTAGACCCTGGTGTCAGATTGGACAAGTAGAACATATCCTCTGCATGGGAATTGTGTCCTAGTTCAGCGGTAGATGTTTGGTCTCTCACGTGGAAGGCAAGGGTTTGCAGATGGCAGCTCTAAGCAAATAATGTGATGGCAAGACTGTACGAAGAAGTGACACTAATTGCAATATTCCGGGGAATTGTGTATTGTGTTGTTTTTTCTTGACTGGCCCTAGTTTTTCTGGCCCCTTTATTTTAATTTGCAAAAACTAAAAGTACACTATAATAGGCGATCTACAAACTCATAACACGACACATTGTGAGCTCGTAGAATGGCGCAGTTTTTCAAACATTTTGCACACCTTTGACAGTAGCATGTTCAAAATCGTTTCCAATTGATCCCATACTATAAACGGTGTTACTTTATGTTACAAGGCAAATGTGATTAGGCGACAGGATGCAATGTGATGTGATCTACAGATTCTACACTTCATCCATCTGGATTGGCTTTAGACATTATTATTATTCTGGTGTGTACGTGTGTGTCCAGCTGCAGAGTCAAGTTGAGGTCACGCCAGTTGGTCACGGCTGATGGAGCGATCACCATGCCTGGTGTGTGTGCGTGTTTGTTGTTTGTGTGTGTGTGTGTGTGTGTGTGTGTGTGTGTGTGTGTGTGTGTGTGTGTGTGTGTGTGTGTGTGTGTGTGTGTGTGTGTGTGTGTGTGTGTGTGTGTGTGTGTGTGTGTGTGTGTGTGTGTGTGTGTCAGTTCACAAAGGCATGACTGACCACAGAACACACTGTTCTGTCTAACACTGTACACAGTAGTACAGTGAGGCTAAGGAGAGAGTGTAGAAAGATCAGTCAATGGGCCAGACCATATATTGGTACCATTTCAGTGGGCAATATCATACCTATATTAAATTGCTTATAGGGTCAACATTATATTAAGTAAATTAATATAGCCTACTGTGCAGGAGTAGCTTTTCACATGTACAGTATTGTACCAGTTCTTTCACCCTATTAGCCTATTATACGTAGGCCTATTTGTTTTCAGAAAAGCACACAACCTGTCAATATCATATTAAATCTTGAACCTAAGGCAACTACAATATGTGACCAGATTTGACTGGGAGTCCAATGGCAGCCCCTCAGTCAAATTTAGTCACATATTTATAAAGGTATTAAAATAAATGTTTTACTCATTATGTTGTTTTTACACAAATAATTCTCCAAATAGTGTGTGTGGGGTGTGCGCACCATCGAGACATTGTACGGTATGTGTGTACGCATGTGCATGTGCTTTCCAAATGTGTATTTTTTTGTCTAGACGTGGCTGCATACTAAGTTGATGGTCATTTCTATAGATTGTTAACACAACACAAATTGTCTTAAACAATGGCAATACAATGGTACCCACGGCCCAATTCAATAGCCCAATTCAACTTTTGGGTTCCCTATAGCAGCCAGCTGTTTGTCATCACCTATGCACAAGCAGTATATGACATTATATAAGCAACATGGATATTTCATCGTGATGTGGCTCCTTAATATACAACACAAGTAAAACATTTGACAGCATTATGTGTAAAAAAAGAAAAACACCCCAAATCTGAAAATTTAAATAGGGCTTAAACCAAGGCAAGCATGAGAGGTTGTCGTAGACAACTCTTCTAACCATAATTCCTGAACAAGAAAGACACAGTTGTTGGAACACAGAGAGCACTTTGCTAGGTTTTAGTGTCACTGCACCCTCTCCTCTGATTGACTCCATCTGTCGTTCTGCAATGTGCACACACATACATGTGCACACACACACACACACACACACACACACACACACACACACACACACACACACACACACACACACACACACACACACACACACACACACACACACACACACACACACACACTTCTTTGCTATGAAGCATGCAAAAGGGATTTGGATGGGGATCAGGTTGCATGGTGCTGGGTAGACTGAATTCAGGTAAGAGTGTCTGAGAGCACGTAGAGAGGGAGAGAGCAGGATTACATTGGCCTGACAATGGGCTCCTCTCATTCTCTCCATCTCTCTGCTCCTCCTAGTACTGCACCTTTCCTTCCTCTTCCTTCTACTTTTTGTCTGAAGGACCGTCTGGCCTTAGAGCAGATACTGAAACTTGTTCTTATCGCATCTCTTTGTTTTTGTTGGACAAAGCCTTGATAGAGACATGTATGTTGGCATGATCTGGCTAGATTATTTCATACTATACTGCCGGTCCTCAAAGTATGGTCCGGGGACCGCCAGGGGTCGTGCAGGGGGTTCCAGGGGGTTACGAGCAAAATTAGTCGGGTATTAATTAATCAATTAATGAATTAGGCCTATTCCCACACTGCCAGTGTTTTTCAGTGAAGAGTCAAGACCCTTATTTTGAAAGTCCACGGGTCCCGAGATGTGAACCGGAAGTAAACATGTTATCTTTTCCCCGGAAAATACATTTTGTAAACGCAATCATCAGTTCTTCAGTTGTAGGCCATTGAATAAACCTTGTTTTGAACAAAAACACAATCTGGGAAAATAATCTGAAATAAATTAATTTTTCTAAATCTGTTTACATTGAGGCAGATGGCAGACGAACTTGTGGATGGCGGATGGCAGGCAAACTTTTCACTTCCGGTTCATTTCCGGTTGCATCTGTCGCTTAGCAAAATAGCAACCTAGAACCATTCATACGTTTCAGAGCAAAATCTATCATAAACCACTGAAAAGACCACATCGGCAGGGAATGTGTTTTAACTAAGCTAAAACTAAGCTAGCTACACATATCACGGAAATGGAAAATGCCCACCCACATTCAGCGGTCCTTATTATGGGAGATCTGAACCATGTTAACTTGAGGAAGTCGCTTCCGCGGTATAAACAACAGATCCACGTTGCCACTAGAGGTGAGAAAACTCTTGACCAGTGCTACAGCACCATACCCCACGCGTTTCATGCCGTGGTGCGTGCCCCCCTCGGTCTGTCGGACCATAACTCTATCTTACTGATCCCCCAGTATCGTCAGCAGCTGAAGACCAACAAACGTTGCTCTAAGACTGTAAGACAATGGTCCCCTGAGGCTGCTGATAGACTGAGTGCCTGCCTTGATTTAACTGACTGGTCTGTTTTTCAAGATGCATGCAATGACCTGGATGAGTATACTGACACAGTTACCTCCTACATAAAGTTCTCTGAGTCTCTCTGTATCCCATCTAAGACTGTTACTGTCTTTAGCAATAACAAACCTTGGTTCAGTAAAGAGGTTAAAACCCTCTGCTCAAAGAAAAACGAAGCCTTTAAGAGTGGCAACAAAGAGGCTTTTAAATTAGCCAGATATGAGTTTGAACATGCTGTGAAAAAAGCTAAAGCCAAATATAATGACAGTCTGCAAGCCAAGCTACGTGCCAATGACACCAAGGGTGTATGGCAAGGGATGCAGACCATCACAGGGTATAAAGGCAGCCGCCGAGCCCCAGATGATGACCCCCTCCTCCCTGATAGATTGAACGAGTTCTATTGTAGATTTGACATGCCCAGAGATGTCCATCCCAGTGAAGCAGCAGCAGCTAGTATAGAACAAACTACCCCCCCTCCCTTTATAATTAGTGAGCAAGAGGTAAGAAGTTAAGAACCCTCCTCCTTAAACAAAACAGCAGGAAAGCAGCAGGCCCAGATCAGGTCTCTGCTTTTACTTTAAAGCACTGTGCCCACCAATTATCTCCTGTCTTTACCGGTATTTTTAACTGGTCTCTTACACTATGCAAAGTCCCTGCCTGTTTTAAATCTGCTGTGGTTGTCTCCACCAGGCCGAAGGCATGGGGAGAGAGTATGTTTTGCACTCCGTCCGTCCGTGTGTCCGTGTGTCCGTGTGTCCGTCCGTGAACAGCTAATCTCGGCCACCGTTAACCCGGTCGATGCCAAATTTTGCACACACACTCCCTGGATGCCAACGATGAACCTCTGCCCCAAACCTTCCAGAACGGCCTGTTATAGCGCCACCAGGAGGCCGCTTTGTGCAAAACAAGTTTTTGCACAGCACACCTACAGATTTTGTCCAAACATCACGCAAATTGGTAAACAGTCTCTCTAGAGCCATTCAACCAAACCGGTCTTTCAGATTTCTCACACTCCATCCTGATTGGTTAAGATTGGCTTCCAAAGTTCACAGGAGTGCTCAGTTTCAAACAAAATGCTGCAAATCATGAACACATCACGTGATTTCCGTGAAATTGTGCACCCACATTCCCACTAGGCCCAGGACAAAATGCCACATTAACAATTTCAACTCAACCTCAAGGTGGCGCTATAACTGGCAGAAAAGTGTTTCTAACTGCACGGATCTGTGGATAACCTGGTGGAGACCTGTGCCCAGAAGGGCACTTTTTCTAGTTATACCTGTCCCTAAGAAGCCTAATGCTGTTAGCATGAATGATTACAGGCCTGTCGCCTTGACCTCTGTCGTGATGAAAATATTTGAACGCATTGTCTGTAATCGCCTGTCCAATGTTGAGATGGATAACTTCCAGTTTGCCTATCGAGCTAACAGGTCTGTAGAGGATGCTGTGTCTCTGTGCCTCCACAGTATCCTACAGCACCTGGAAGCCCCTGCCACATATGTTAGAGTTTTATTTATTGATTTCAGTTCTGCGTTTAACACGATTTTGCCCACCAAATTATTTGATAAGCTCTTGGCCATGGGTATTAATCACTCTCTTTGTCTCTGGATTTTAGACTTTCTGTCAAACCGGAAGCAAGTGGTTAAGATTGGCAACATGCTCTCCCAATCCAGGACTCTTAACACTGGGGCCCCCCAGGGCTGTGTTCTCTCAGCCCTCCTCTTCGCACTTTATACCAATGACTTTATTTCACATTCTCAATTTGTTTCTTTTTTTAAATATGCAGACGACACAACTGTCGTTGGCTATATTAAAAATGGTGACGAATCAGCCTATAGGGCCGAGGTGGCAGCCCTCGTAGACTGGTGCACTTCGAATAACCTTATCCTAAACCTGGCTAAGACCAAAGAAATTATCTTTAATTTCCGGAAAAAGGGGATTATGCCCCCATCCCTGGTTATCGATGACCAGCCTGTCGAAAGGGTTGACAGTTTTAAATTCCTTGGCACCACTATATGCTGCTCCCTGAAATGGGAAGTTAAGACTAGTAACATCTTGAGTAAAGCCCAACAGAGGCTTCACTTCCTACGCCTCTTAAAGAAGTTCGGTGTGACTGGGGAGGCGTTGGTTCACTTCTACAGAGCCACTGTGGAGAGTGTCCTCGTCTTCTCAGTCACAGTGTGGTATGGCAACACCACCGTCTTAGAGAGGAAACGGCTGGAAAGGGTGGTACGCACAGCGTACCACCCTGGACTGGCCTGGACCTCCCATCCGTCTCCTCTATCTACACCATACGCACTAAGCGCAGAATGCAGAAGGTGATCGCCGACCCCTCCCACCCTGCCTGCTCTCTTTTCGCACCCCTGCCCTCAGGTAGGAGACTCCGGTCTCTAAAGTGCAATACCTCCCGTTTTAAGAACAGCACTTATCCCGAGGCTGTTCGCCTCTTGAATGCTGACCCTCTTTTCACTCGCACTTTACAGCGTGAAGCTGCTTTGTAAAACGATGAAATGTGATGAATTTGCTTTTTATTTATTCAACATGAATTGTAACGCTTTGCATTCTTCTTATTTATTGGTCCCCCTCATATGATGTCTGTACTTTTGTATCGTGTTCTGTCTGATTATGTGATGTGAATATGTGTATGTATCGTATGTATGTTTTTAGTGCACTGAAACAAATTCCAATCAACTCTGTTGACATGGCAATAAAGTCTTGAATCTTGAATCTTGAATCTTAATTTACTGCCAGATCTATTTCTCACTGCGCTTAGCCTCTACCACATTTTTTTGTTTGTCTTACCTTTTCAGCGTTTTTTTTCTTCTTTTAGTTTTTTTGATGGGGACATGCAAATGTTCAATTTCATGGACATTCAGAGCTTTACTGCATGGTTAAACGAGGATAAACAGCAACGCGTCCACATAGAGGTGTTGTGCAGAAGGTTGGCCGAACGCCCTGTTGGACGAGTGTCAGTAAAGAAATTTCACCGCCAGTATCAGCTTTCTAAAAGTATTCTGGTGGCATCGATGCTCATATTATGGTGTGTGCTGGGGGTCATAATGTCTAAACTTTGCAAAGAATTTCATTAGCGTCTGTCCCAAAGGAGCGTTTTACTATCTCAGAGGCATTGCAACAAATTTAATTGTGGCTGGTTTTCGTTACATTGGAAGGGTTTACTCGTACCAAGCTCTAAATGTGCCGTGCTGTTTCGGAGGACTTATAGCATCCATCCCTCCCGAGAGAGCATATCTGGGGCAAGCTCTGCTTTGTGGTGTTCAGAGTTGGGGTTATTGCCTTGCTGTGGGCATGCACAGGCCCTGCATGTGTTCAATCCTACCATGTGTTCAGAGTTGGGGTTATTGCCTTGCTGTGGGCATGCACAGGCCCTGCATGTGTTCAATCCTACCATGTGTTCAGAGTTGGGGTTATTGCCTTGCTGTGGGCATGCACAGGCCCTGCATGTGTTCAATCCTACCATGTGTTCAGAGTTGGGGTTATTGCCTTGCTGTGGGCATGCACAGGCCCTGCATGTGTTCAATCCTAGCATTCACCTAATATTCAGCAGCATAGTGGAGCATAGTGATGACTGTCGCAGCCCACTTTAACATTGTTTTTCTTTCTGTATACATTTACATTTTCATGCATAATTAGTTTGCTCAAATAAATAATAAGCTAATAGTAAAGTACTTGTGAAAGATGCATAGGTATTCTGGCATATAGTTTACACTAATTTGTAATCTATTTGTATTGTTTCTAGACAGAGAGCAATTCAAAACATTGAATCATTTTTCGGTTACTTGGTTGTCCCAGGAAACACATTCATGTATACGCCTGTATGTATAAAATACCCTACCGCCCCTGAAAAGCCATAGTGTAATTATGAACACTGGTGCCTACTATAGATGAACACTTGCTGTCTAGTAGCCTGCATTGCCCTTGGTGCCCAAAAAATGCTATGTTTTCAAATAATTAACGTTTCAGGGTTCATGGGAAGTGTTTCCTATGGGGCGGCAGTGCAGGGGTAGAATGGCACCGCAAGGTTCGATGCAAGGCTCCTTCACAGTTGGTGTCAAGGTGTCCTTGAGCAAGACTCGATCTGAAGCCCTAATCTATGTGCACACATTGGCGCCTTTCATGGTTTCCTCCACCATCGGTGTATGAAGTCTGACTATGAGTATGTGTGTGAATGGGTGAATGTAATCTATGTAAAGCGCTTTGGATAAAAGCTAGTGATAAAAGATAGTGAGACATTGTATGGGTGTTGAATACATTTGTTATGGCTGCTCATGGAATAGGACTACAATGACACAATAGGGGTTTAAAGTGGTAGGCCTACCTACTGGAAAAACCTGCAATAATATACTGACAAACATGTACATGAACAGCAAGGTGGTGCGTGGTGTGTTTCAGGAGGGTACAGTGCATGAATGTGCTCCACCAGTGTAGGTCAGATATTGCAACCACTGCAACATACTGTATACTCACAAAGAACGTAGCCTCGCTGCCTCCCTGTCACCATTATCCAAAGCAAAGACTTGCTTTTCATTTAGTCTGAGCTGAATAATCATTGGCTATGCACCTCAGGTGGGCTTGCAACGTTCTTGAATTTGCCCTTTTGAAGACCTTTCATGACTGACAGTAATGATTAGTTTGGAGATTTGGTGTTTCTGCAGGATTCCAACAATGTGTGTATGATTTATTCGGCTAGACATGCCCCTACAGTGCAGTATGTATTTAAGATAAGCATGGGTCATAACATTATTTTGTCACATCCTGATCCTTCCCTATGATTACTGGGTGAAGACAAAAGGCTCCGCCTGGACCATATTGTCGCTGTCGGGTGGAAACCTTGTATGTCCAAAACCATTACCTACTCTTCAGGAAAGGGAAAAGGAACCTGTTCAGTAGTTACAAACTCTTCTTTAAAGATGGAGTGCCGTGAATATTCCCCCCTATGAAACATGATCATCAGGTATCAGTAGGAAGATTTTTTTTTTTTCCAAAGGTGTGCAGAAAATATTGTTTTATGTAGACACACCCACCAGTTAATTAAGTATACCTGGTTTTCACCTCAACACCACCCACCTCCAATGTTCCCTCTAATTCTTCAGCTTTTTAGTGATTTTGTGAAAAGTACCTCAAGTTGCCATTTATTGCTGTACTGCAATATATTTTGATGAGAAATATTTTTTATGGAATATTTTATATTGGGTAAAATATGCCCGTGTTTAGTGATGGTGTAACAAAAAATATGTTTAGTGTTCTAGGGTTAAATATTTTAGCCGTTGCATCTCGGTAGGTGTTGACAGAGAACGCATGTAATTGGCTGGTGCATGTGGTGTTGTGTGCGTTCCCTCTCCCTAAGCTGTGCAAGGGGAAAGCACACAGGAAGTGCCTTGGAGCCACGCTCTCACACAGTCCTAACACCTGGCACACCGAGGGTCCTGTGGCTTAACAGATGTACCGCAGAATGTGATTAGTTCACTTTCAAAAGCCTGTCATGTGCACGGAGAGAATCAGTCAGTGGTTGTTTGAACCTAATAGGGGTCGAGAGAGGAGTGGTACAGCATAATAGGGCGTTGTTTTTGTTACTGCATAACAAGATGACATTCTACCACGCTCTGGATCGAAGCACAGACACGTGTGCACTCACTCAGACATGCATACATTATGTGATAACGATAACGACTGAATTTCAGTTAGTCCACTGTCATGCTATTGACGCAGTAACGGAGCCTTAGTTCGCTGACAGACTGCTGAACAGGATTACATTCCACAGTCGTCAGATAACTGGCACATACACAATCAAAGTCATGTCTGAAATTATTAATGGTGAATTAGCGTAGTGCTGCTGCCAGTAAAACGT
>NC_139706.1:34609567-34654567 GCF_964188405.1 Protomyctophum parallelum
AGTGGAGACATCTCAGCCCTAGCCTCTTTGAAACACCAGGTTAGTAAAGGCCATTAACTTTCACAAACCAGACTGTTATCATGCCCACACAGAGCCTTAGAACTGAGTGCAGGTAGAGGGGCCACTGTGAATCCATTAAACAGAGATCTAGAGAGGGACCCCATTATAATGGTGTGTAAAAAAAGATGTGTTGGTGACCCCTGGTTGAGAGTTTCTGCAGGGTGCTCTCTACTGTTTTGCAGCATGGAACATGCACTGTCTCTGCTTTGATCACTCTTCACTTCAAAGGAGCTTTATTGGCATGAGAAAACGTACAGTACGTTTACATTGCCAGTGCCACAGCACACACAGCATTCTCATTCTGCATGAGCACCAAGCTGAATATGCTAACGTTATTTGCTGTGCAGCTGGAAGCCGCACGCACGCACGCACGCACGCGCGCACGCGCGCAGCCGCGCGCGCACACACACACACCCGTATGTGTGTCAATTGCATATTATATCTGTGAGCTTGCATGTGTGCTCATAATAATCCTATGTGTGTGTGTGTGTGTGCCGTGCATGCGTGCGTGTGTTTGAAATCAATACGGTTGCATCCCTGCACAGCGCGGGGGGGATTACGGCAGAAGAGGAAACGGCTGGCGGCCAGGTGATGAAGGGTGACTTTGTGACCTGCAGACAAATAGATTTCAAAAAAATGTAGCACCGCTGATGCTAAGGTTAATGCAGAGCAGCACAGACTGGAATAACACAGCTTTATGATAGCTGTGTTGTTTCTGTCCCAGATGGAGGGGAGGAGAGGAGAGGAGAGGAGAGGAGAGGAGAGGAGAGGAGAGGAGAGGAGAGGAGAGGAGAGGAGAGGAGAGGAGAGGAGAGGAGAGGAGAGGAGAGGAGAGGGTATGTGATTCTACAAACGAAGGATGGTCCTTTCTCATTATTCACATCTTAATAGCCGACATGCCTCTAACCCTCTAATATATCACCTCTGTTCTCTCTACATATCTCTCTGCTCCCTATTCTCCATCCCCATGTGTCCGAATGACTCTCTCTCTCTCTCTCTCTCTCTCTCTCATAGCATCTCCGTCTCCTGCTGTGTGATAACAGTGAGTTTAATATAGGCAGTGGTTCTCAACCAGTGGCCAGGGACCTACAGTGGTCCTTGAGGAGGTTCCAGGTGGTCCCCAGCTAAATGATGGAGAGTTGGTAACCAAATGGACCCTTATAGATCTTTAACTTATAGATCTTAACTCTTACTCTTATTAGTATTTCATTTTACGCTCTCAATCACTTGGAGTGCCGTGATTCTTTTCTACCCTAAAACATGATCATCAGGTATTATTATTTATTTTCTTGCAATCTACGCTTATAAACGTAGCTAGGCTATTGGGACCTATCTATGCCAGCTACGCTTATAAGCGTAGACAACCGTTTAATCCATATATGAACGCGCCGTCCGTTTGTTTACCTTTTAGCATTGCTCCGGGTAGAATAGCCCTCCTCCGTCACCACCAGCGATGCGATTTCTAAATCCACCTCCATTGAGCCTCCATTATAGCCTGATTTTCAAAGTGCCGTATCTCCAAAGATTAGAGTCCATGGTGAGCCGTATATCTCCAAAGATTAGAGTCCATGGTGAGCCGTATATCTCCAAAGAGTAGAGTCCATGGTGAGCCGTATCTCCAAAGATTAGTCCATGGTGAGCCGGCGCGCACCCGCAACGCGGAAGGACAACAAGCTTCATAGAGTGGGCCTGGACGGGTGGCCCCTGGGGCAGCACAACAACCATGCTAACACTAGCAAAGGAGTTATTATATAAGGAGGAAGAAAAAGTGTACAGTATTTGTTTACATGTAATTTATGTGGACACACCCACCAGTTCATTAAGTATGCCTGGTTGGTTTGTCTGGTGACCTGAACTGAAGCTGCACCCACAGCTGCTGCTGTATGATAAAGAGGGAGGGGTTTTTTATTGGCACATTTTCCTTTTTCAACCTCCTTTCAGCCTTTTTCAGCCTCCTGGAAGAAAACACGCACGCACGCACTCACTCACTCACACACACACACACACACACACACACACACACACACACACACACACACACACACACACACACACACACACACACACACACACACACACACACACACACACACACACACACTAAAAAATAAATAGTTTCCTGTCACTAATAATAAGCCTTGGATGGTAACGTATACACATCCAGTATGGATTGCATCTTAAACGTGCCTGTATAGCCAGTGCATGATGCAACGGTTGCATGCACAGTATTTTAACTCCTCACAGTCAGTCCACAGGGGAGTAGTTTCCCCTCGTAAATACCATGGAGGCATATTGCTGAATCAAGTTTATTTTTCATTAAACCCAATGATATGTTCCATTACCCAAAAGCGCCCTCAGCAGCATTGAGGACACGTGGCCGTTTCTATTTCAGTCTAAGCTATAGCGGTGTGTGGAGATGCATAAAGCAGTCAAAGTGAAACATGTAGTGGTGGAAAAAGTACTTGAGTGTTTTACTTAATTAAGTAAAAGTATCAATACTGTAATACCGAAATGTATAGCGCTGAAATGGTTATGTTTTGTATCTATCTTCAAATCTACAAAGTAACTAAAGTTTTCAATTAAATGTAGTGTAGTAAAAGAACAATATTTTCCTCCTTTAGTATTGGAAATTGGAAATACTCAAGTAAAGTACAAATACCTCAATTTTACTTAAAGTGCTGTGATATTTTTCCACCCTAAAACATGATCATATGGTATTATTATTAAATAAGGAGGAAGGGGTGTGATATTGTGATGTCACAATTTCACTAATCCCATAGCTGGTGGTGACAGGGTGTTCCCATAGCAACTGGACCAATGTTAAAATCTGCCGTGGGGCTCATGGAGTATACGTTCGGGTCCGTACACGGACCTGGCTGATACGGTCCACTAGCATCCCCTAGCGGGGGGGTACGTATATACGGACATAGCAGAACAAGTAACTGTAAGTAAATGTACTTATAGCTACTTTCCACCACTGGGAGCATGATGTTGGTCTCGTGCAGAAACATCTTATCTCCATATTATAAATGTTTGTGTTTTTTTCACAAAATAATGCACTACTGGGTCATACGACAGCGTCACGCAAGAGCATCAACACTAGCAGATCTGCAAGCTCCAACCCGTTGTGAGCTTTTGTAGTTCTGTAACAGTTTTAGACATGAGGTTTCCACCTCAATTCTCTCCTCCTCCTCCTCCTCAGATGCTCATGTATCACCAACAAGTACAAAGTAGAATCCTTCCATGTTGATGTGACTGTAATGATTTTATTATTATTATTTTATTGAACATCTCTGACACATAATATTGCATGCACAGCATTTCTATTGTAACCAAGAGTGCGTGGCTGTGTGGACATCAGACTGGACTATTATCTGGCCGAGAGAGGTCACGTTCTCACAAGACGGGAGGGATGGTTGTAGAGAATTACTGTACATATCACAGGTCTGTGTTATCTCTAATACCCATGCACGCCGCACACACAGTATTTATGTTGCTGTGGTGGTTCTACTGTTGACCATAAAAACCCTTCCATGTTGTAAGTAAATGTTCATGGCTGTGTAGAAGTCAGCAGACTAATAGCTGAGAGAGGTCGGCTTCTGTCAGATAGAAGGGATGCTTGTAACACATCGACTGAAAACAGACCTGTTATCTCTAACGCACGCACGAACGCACGAACGCACACACCCACAGCTCACATGACCTGTAGATATGGCTGACCATTCTGACTGACCATTCTGTGTGTGTGTGTGTGTGTGTGTGTCATTGAGCAGTGACAGCTTCATGGTTTATTGCTGTCTGACAAATTGGCTCTGACGAAGACAGCTCTGACGAAGACAGCTATAGCTCAGTATACATACGACGCACGCGCGCGCGCGCACACACACACACACACACACACACACACACACACACACGAGTTGACCTTTGCATAAATACATGACATATGATATAAATCTGAAATGCAGACAAACCCATTTGACATTGTTGGAGGGGGGAAATGAAGCGAGTTTCTAGATCTGCACAAGCGCACATGCACACTCACACGAAGGAGAATGAATCACTCACTCACTCACTCTCACACACACACACACACACACTTTCTCTCTCTGCACATTGTATGCAAACACACCTTGAGAAGTTGAGACACTGATAGCTAAAATATAGACACACACGCACGCACACTCAACTTGACACTGATGCTGACAAATAACATTCTCCTTCTCTGCTCTCTGCTATTCTCCATCGCCATGACTCTGATTCTCTCGCCTCTCCTCTCTCTCCCCCTCTCTGTCTCTGCTGTCTCACTTTTTTCTCATCACCACACACACACACACACACACACACACACGCCAACAACTTGACACTGATATTGACAAATGCGCGCACACACACACTTTCTCTCTGCTTCTCACTCACAAACACAATCTCTCTCCTGCACAAACGTTTGTGCGCATGCACGCACACACACACACACACACACACACACACACACACACACACACACACACACACACACACACACATTCTTGCTGCTGACGGATGGCAGTCCAGGGCAGGAGAGTTCCATGTCATCTCCATGGCGGGGTGGTGGTGGGGGGGGCAACGCGGGGGGGGGGGGGGGGGGGGGGGGGGCAACGCAACGCACAGATTGACTTTCCCGTCCTGGGGTCTGACAGCTAACAAGCCCTGAGCAATCGAACCCTGACAGCATCAAAGACACAAGCCATCACTCAGCACTGACAGCCAATGGCAAAGAGGCAGAGATGATCTCTGCTAGGAGATAGGCGGTGACATAGATATAAACCAGATACCTCATTCACCACTGCAGTTCATTATCGTGACCTGTTAAAAAGGGTAGGCTCAAGTGCGGGAGGCACGCTGCCTACTGGCCAATCACTTTTCTGGGACTTAAATTCAATTCAAAGCAAGTGCCTCTGGGAAAGAGGGAGTCCCACCTCTGATTGGCCCGCTGAACGTCCCCTTAAGTGACCCACAAATGGGTCCCGACCGCAAGCATGGAAATGGTCGTGGGTTTCAGTAAATGGTCCCGCCCCCATCCTAGGGGACTGAGCCACGAGAGACAACAGAGTTGCCGTGTCAAACGTTGCGAAGTTTGCTTAGCCGACTTAGCCCTGTTCGAGTTGCGACCCGATATGGGCAGAATAGTGAATCATTTTCTGCATGGTGAGATCGTTTGACCCAACAGCCACTCAAAGTGGTTACTGGCCAATCACAGCCCGTCCTTGCACCAGTGCACTGGCACAAACCCACACAGTGCATACTTGCACAAACCCGCAACCATTTCCATGGTTACGTCCCGACACAGTTTGGGAAACAGTGATTTAGAACCCCTCTCAAGGAACCCTGAGGGTCTGTTGTTGTCAGCATCATGTGCTCATGAACCACTTGTGATTCATAATGTCTTCGTTTGTCCCTTGAAGGTGAGCGTGACATGCTTACACCGTCCCTGTTTAGTCCCTGTGGTTATATCCGGCTATGTGCTAAGAAAGGATCTTTTTTTTAGTGCTATCTTGTTAGTGTGCTGCATTTGTGCAGTTATTCTGACATACTGTCATTGGGGTACAGGCGCTGATGGCATCAGTAGCTGCATGAACAAACAATGTAGGCTAAGGATAAGGTTGCCAACTAGAACTAGGCTACCTGCAATTTTAATAGTGGACACCCAGAAAATATAACATCTCTGTATACATACTGTATGTAACTAGTTTTTGTATATTATATTAACCACTTGAACCCCAGCGTCCATATTCTGGGGGGAGACCATATAGCCCAACATTGCCAATGTACATGCTAGCAATGAGTTGTTAGATTGTACTTTTTTTTGTATTTATATTTAATCTCAACAAAAATATTATCTTGAAACTTTTGTAAAATATATTATAGATGTCTATGTCAGCCGTTTACGTCAAAGAAACAAAACAGACAGAACTTCAAAAACAAGAACCTTTCCTTAATACAAAAATGTAAGCACTTCAACATGCGAGCCTGCCTCCAATACTATTCTCACAAACTTGTTTCCATGCCAGGGAACCATGCACAGAACACTTACCTATTTGTTCAATATCCAAAGCAAAGCCTGTGCAGTGTGCACTATAAAGGACTGGCACAGATGATCCTACTGTATATAAAAAACATCAAAATGAATGGATGCAGTATGAAGCAGGCCCTAATAAGTTACCATAATGGAAATTGTATGTCCATTGTTGTGTTTATTATGACACACACAATGGTCAAACGGTTAACCTCATACACGGTCTTGTGGCCGTTCAGTTCAATAAGAGACACCTTTTTTAGTTTCCAAATAATGCCGATTCCGTATTGCAAGGGGAGGTTGGCAACACTGGCATGATGTTAACATGATGCATGTTAACATGGTTTTTATCCTATTATGATTGTGTGCATTCTTAATAGGTATCATTGGAAGGAAAAACACACACGTGTGTGAGATGCGAGCGAACATGCACTTTTGTAAGACTGAAAATCCCATTCAAGTATGTAGGTAGGTACATGCAGGTATACTTTATTCATCCCTGAGAGGAAATTGCTCATGATAAGGAGTATACATGTTCTCTCTATTGGCACAGGATTTTGAATTAATCTGTGTGTGTGCACGTGCGTGTGTGTTCATGTGCTAAATCCATTTATGCATGAGCAGATGTTATGCCAACATTTTTCTCATTATGGTTGGTTAATTTACCAGCAGTTGAACAGGAAATGGATATATTGATGGCCAATCAATAATGAGCAGCCTAGCTTCCTGTAACTCTAACATTTCATTAAAGCAGCGGTTCTCAAAATGCGGTCCAGGGGTCCTTGAGGGGGTTCCAGTGGTTAGCAAAATGCTGTATGTTAATCAATCATAATCCTCAATAACTGTTTTACAACTTTAATGAGCTATTTGATGGGACATCTATAGAAGTCCTTTCAAATCCAACGCTTCACTGCCAAAGACGTCTATAGACGTCCCATATGTATTTTCTGTGGTTAATGATAGATCACGCTCTTCGCCAACATAATTCTAGTTCTAGGTTGCTATAGGCAACAGATAATACAGGAAATTGAAAAGGAAGTGAAAAATCGGCCTGCCGTCCGCCTCCACGTTATCAGATTCAGAAAAATACATTTATCGCAGATTATTTTCCCAGATTGCGCTTTTGTTCAAAACAAGCTTTATTCAACATCCCAACTGCTGATCGTGCTTACATTTATTTTCCGGGTGAAATAAGTTACGATCGCCCACTCCTCCACACAGCCTATGTTTTAAATTGCCATGTATTGCTGTCACTTTAACAGTTTGACTTTTGGATAAAAACATCGCAATCCCCATTTGACTGCCTAGTTTTTACTAACCATTGAAGAACCACCCACCCCGCCGACGTCATCGTTCCATTTAATGAAAACACTATCTCCATAGTACAATATCCTGTCTAATATCATGACATGAATAATATTGATACTAGGGATGTCCCGATTTCCGATCACGTGATCGGATCGGGATAACCCCAGTTAAAATGCCTGTGGGTTAGTATTGTAATGTGTGAGCGTGACATGAATGACGATCAGAGGACTCAGCTGGTGTTTCCATCGCTTCCCTTATAGAGGAGTCATGGAGAGACAATCCTATTAAAATTGGCTGGCGCACTGCAGTGTGGAGGGATTTATAGACCACACACACACACACGCGTATGCATGTGCGTATGCATGTACGCACACACACATGCAAGCACACGCACAGGCAGAAATACATGCTTGTGTGTGTGTGTGCAGCCGCCGACATGCATCCCTGTGTGATTTGTATTTGCACACGGGGGGACACATACAATCACACATGCATTCATACACTCACAAACCACAGCGAAATGGATTCATAATGCACACACTCATGCATGCACACACATAGTGGTGGAAAAAGTACTCAATTTTTTACTTACGTAAAAGTATCAATACTACAATATACACTAGATATTCAAAATAGAAAAAGTCCGGAATTCAAAATGTACACGTAGTAGTAAATGTAAATATACGCAGAATGTATCTCTTTCTAATTTTAAAAGAGCAGATCTACAAGCTCACAATGTGAGCTTATTGTAGATCGCCTATTTTTTATAGATTTTTATCTATAGGGCTGAAGTGGTTAATGTATGTTTTGTAATGCTAATCAAAATCTATAGAAAGTAATATAGTAACTAAAGTTTTCAAATAATTGTAGTGGAGTAACCTACAATATTTGCCTCTGAGATGCAGTGGAGTAGAAGTAAAAGTACTGGAAATTGGAAATACTCAACGAAAGTACAAATACTTCAAAATTGTACTTAAGTACTCAGTAAATATACTTAGTTACTACTTTCCACCACTGCACACACAAACAGTACGGGCGCACACATTGCAAGTGAAGTGATTGCTGATTATTTGCTGCCTGCTGGAGCCTCCCGTACACAGCAGCTCTCTGTAGATACAGAGCTATGAAAGCACAGCTCATAATAATCCTCCTTTAACACAGACGGTTAACACCACACTGTGCGTGTGTGCGTGCATGTGCAAATGTGACAAACATGCGCTTCGTTCATTTATATTCAAAAGAGGAGATAATGTGAGATAATGAGGGTTGATTATTCAGCTGTCAATTTATTTTCAGGAGAGAGAGAGAGAGAGAGAGAGAGAGAGAGAGCAAATTAAGTTGCAAATAATTAGTTAACTCAAAAGTACAACATTTACAATTTACAATTTACAATTTAGGCATTTAGCAGACGCTCTTAATCCAGAGCGACTTACATTTAAGCAAGAACAAAAGCATGGGAATACATCACATAAAAGCATTTATCATGAAAAATGCGTAAGCTAAGAAGGTAACAGTGGAATATCTATATGATGAAACTATACATACACTATACATAATAAACTATACATATTCACTACTATGCTATACATATGTACTATGGCGTGCTATGACTATATACAATACAATTATAGTGCTGTCTACATAACATGCTATAAGTCTGTGTCAAATGCTATCTAAGCCAACAGAAATGCTATCTAAGGGGTTAGGGTAAGTGCTATGGGCCATGATGGAGTCTGAAAAGGTGGGTTTTCAGGCTACGGCGGAAGATTGGGAGTGATGCTGCAGTTCTGACTGCAATGGGAAGTGCATTCCACAGTTTTGGAGCCAGAAGGGAGAAGAGTTTGGGACGTGTGGAGCGTTGTCCCGGCGTTTTTAGTGAGGGTACTTCCAGTTTCCCTGCGTTGGCTGATCTGAGTGCGCGGGAGGGTTTGTAGGGTTCAATCATACTTGTAAGATATGGGGGAGCCATACCTTTGGTTGCTTTGAATGCCAGCATCAGAGTTTTGTATTCTGTGCGGGCAGCGACCGGGAGCCAGTGGAGGGAGCGGAGCAGGGGGGAGACATGTGAGAATTTTGGCTGGTTGAAGACCAAGCGAGCTGCTGCATTTTGGATCAGCTGGAGAGGCTTAAGTGCACATGCTGGTAGGCCAGTAAGGAGGGAGTTACAATAGTCGAGTTTTGACAAGACTGTTGTCTGGATTAGGAGCTGGGCTGATTCCTGGGTGAGGAACGGTCTAATTCGTCGTATGTTATAGAGTGTGAACCTACATGATCGAGTGACAGCTGTGATGTGAGCTTTGAACGAGAGCTGACTGTCCAGGACAACACCAAGATTCCTGGCTGTTGGGACAGACGTTACCAGGGCGTTGTCTACGGAAATAGTTAGCTCCCGCATAGGGCAGGACTTAGCTGGGAAGAAGAGAAGCTCAGTCTTGTCTGGGTTCAGCTTGAGGTGGTTGGAGGACATCCACTGTGATATGTCAGCCAGGCATGCAGTGATGCGCATGCCTCTGAGATGTAGCTAGCGGGGTAGGAGTAAAAGTACTGAAGATTTTGAAATACTCCAGTAAAGCATACCACAAAATTATATTTAAATGCAGCTGAGTAAATGTACTTTGTTACTTTAGATTACACCACTGGTTAACACTGTGCTCTGTGATACAGTATCTGGCGACAAACTAAATATTTATTAAGCCTATAGCCTACATTATAAGTTATGGAGTGGCAAAGGAGTTCATATTTTTGGAGAAGTGTGGAAGTGTTGGTTTCTGTTGTCTGTTTGTGATTCTGCCTAAACGGATACTTTTAAAGTGCTTGTATTGCGTGCGTGCGTGTGCGTCTGCATGTGCGTGCGTGCCCTCCTGTGCTGTGAGAACCCTCTAATCCCACCCAGTGAAGCTATACTGTCAATAAAGCTGAAATAAACCTGCTCCAGGGGTGGTTTAAATATAACTGCGATTCTAGTTTTAGAATGGATTTAACATTTCCGGTGCAACAGACTTAATATAGGTTCAAGTGAAAATGTCATTGGCAAAGGATTAATTTTAGCCAGGATTATGTAAGGGATAATGAATGGCTATATGTGGTCATTGTTTATAGATAAATCACCGACGCAGAGCTGTCTGTGATTTATCTATCAACAATGACCACCTAGCCATTCATTATCCCGCTTATTACACGGTTACTTAAAACATACATTAAAATGTACCCAAACGTGACAACAAAACAAAGTATTTCCTTGCTTACGGTAATCAAAGTATTCCGCAGAGTGCAACGAGTCACCTCGGAAACAAGGAAGTGACTGTTGATCAAATGGAATTCATTTTAGACTACTGCATCATCTATTTCTCGCTTCAAATGTTTTCAAAAACATTCTTGAGAGCAACGTTTAGTTGAATGACATTGTGTGTTTGTTTACATTGCTTTCATGTTGGGTACAGCATAAAATCCAAGCAGCGCGCAGCAGGTGCTCCAAGCCTTTGATTATATAATAATAATAATAAATAGTAGCTAAAATGTATATACCGCTTTTCTAAATACCCAAAGCGCTTTACATATGAACACTAGGACAAAGAAAAACATAACGGATACAACAACAGTACAGGGTTAAAAAGATAAAAGGATAAACGAGGGAAGGGGGGGACATCCTAACCAGACCTCAGCTGGGGAAAGCTATCCTGAAGAGGTGGGTTTTGACTTTTGAGTGAGGTTTTGAAAGAGAGGAGAGAGGGAGCAACTCTGAGATGGTTAGGGAGTCCATTCTAGAGTTTGGGGACCGAAACATAGAAAGCCCTGTCCCCCCAGGTGCGGTACTTGGCCTTGCGGACCTTCAGGAGGTTGGCTTCACTGGACCTGAGGGAGTGGAAAAATGTGACACCAAGGTTACGGATGTGGGGGGAGGTAGATGTAGATGTGGGGGAGGTAGATGGCGCGAGACGCAGGATTTTATTGCGACTTTCGGTCACAATAAAATCATCAAAAAAAACGTGAAAAAGCCTTTTTTGATGATGAAGGCTGCAAATTCCATCATGTGTTATCAGGGAAAGCTTTCAAAAGAGTCAACAAGTTGGAACATGTTTAAATAAAAATACTACATACAAGCCGTTTATATTTTGATATGGGCCAACAACATTTCAATAACGGCCAAAATGATATATTTTCTAATACAGAATGAGATCATATCGACTTCGGTTATATCGATTATCGGCCATAACAGCATTCCTTATATTGGATATCGATATCGGCCAAAATGTCTCATCGCTGCATCCCTAGTACAAAGGGTCTGCTGCGTCTGTCTTGCTTGCTTGCTACTTGTCTCTTGTCACATTGAAACAGCATTATTTAGCTCCTTTCTGAACACCCATAAAAACACACACACGCACGCACGTGCCCATGCATGCCCGCAATTTGAAAGTTGAAACAAGTCTTTAGTCCCTATGTTTTCGGTGATAAAGCTCACTGAAGCACATTCATTCGTAACTGTGAGCTTTAGACTATAGCCTGAGAGTCCTCGTACAATTTGAACTTTTGCCAAAAACTTCCCAGGATTTTGAGCATTAAAAATGCATAGTGTATACAAGGGGGGGATAGTCCAATTTAACATTTACCTTTACTGAAAGCTGAGAGTGAAATACCATATACTGTAGGGGTAACATGTCATTGTTCCGACCTCCGGTGTTGTGCTAGTTACTGAACACCAGTAGGTCTAAATAGTTACCGTTACTAGTTATACTTCATTTAAAAAGTATAACTCAGTTACTTTACTGATTACTGATAAAATGCGTTATTGTGAAAAATACGTTTTTAATTACTTAAAAAGGTCTCCCATTAATGCCTGTATATAGCCTTCAAGTTAATTTCAGTAATGTTCTTGCATTGGAGAATAATACAATTTGTTGATCAACTTGACATGCATTAAACACTGAACTCTGCTAAGCAATGTGGTCTTAGCAATTATCATTATGAAATGTAGTGGAACAATACAACACAAAAGCTATCCTACACAGTTTTAGTTCATACATTTGATCTCATGCTGGAGACAGGTTCAAATCCTTGGTAGGACATACAAGTTATGGATTGCAGCTCTACTGGTGTTTGTTTAGTCAGTGTTCATTAATTTAAGTCTGAGTCTATAAATATAACCAAATGGAACCATAAGCATTATACCGTACTTGTATACTCTCAGAGTTGCAAGTGAATAAATAAACAGTGATGATTTTACTGTCTACGCCACTGGGCAAGAATATAACCTCAACTTTTTTTTTAATTGAGAAAGGCTATTTATTTTATTTTCTCCACTAAATGTGGTTGAATATCTGCTAGCCTGCCTCTGCGGCCTGGACACACAAGACTCTTTGGGCACTTCTTTCTCCCAGAGAGGTGGAGCTAATTTGCAGAACAATTGTTCTGCCAATCTGCTGTTCCCTAGTGGATTCTGCTATTAAAATGCCAAACCATGTCTGAGTAAGTGAATGGAACTAGGGTGCAAGAATCAAAATAAATTCAATTAATAAATTAAATAATTGTTTTCTAACATAACGTAACTTTCAGTCATGCTGGCTACTTTGCTCCATATAGGTCTAATATTAATTCATAATTAATATTCAATATTAATGTCTCACTTTAGCTTTCCCCTCACAAATATGTGAGTGCCTATGTCTCAAGAGTTACGTCAAATGTGTGTGTGTGTGTGTGTGTGTGTGTGTGTGTGTGTGTGTGTGTGTGTGTGTGTGTGTGTGTGTGTGTGAGGGTGTGTGTGTGTGTGTGTGTGTGTGTGCAGTACTGTACAGTTGTATACAGTATATAATATATCTTATTGCACAATCTGCGGCTACTATAAAGCAATTCCATTTTCATCCATAGGTTTGTTGCAGAAAAAAGTTTTTTGGGGCCTATATAAACGATTGCAGCAACCACACTTTGCAATTGCGACATTTCTAGTTTCTTATTGCGTCCACCATTGACTATATTATTAGCTTGTTTGGCAATGCTGTTTGTCCACAGCATTGTCTTGTAATAAAATCAATATAATTCATAAGGTCATATAGACTCAAAAGCACAGAGCATTGGTCATCTGTGGGGTCATATAACTTGATATGGCATCAATTTAGAACTAACACATCTAGGTGTGCATGTGCATCATACTGCTGGCTAAGTACTGTATGTGTGAGTAATGTGATAATATAAGCGTAAGCATAAGTGTGCTTGTGTATTGGGCTGCAGTAAACAGACTTTTAATGTTTGTGATAGGTACTCAAGTAAGAGGCTATATAAGTTACCCACTTTTGGTTTATGCTTTAAAGTCTTAAAGTGGTGCCATCACTTTGTTAAACGACACTGACTCGCACACTATCACCTAAGAACAGACAAAGCATCTTTGCTTCACAGTTTCCCTTTAAGAAATACCTTTGTAGTGGGGCACGTGGTGACTGTAACTTCATTGTCGAGCTTGGGCAGCCAATCGCGGTCCTGGATTCATTCCGCCTCACACCCTGCACTGTCTGCCAAAAGCCAATCACAAACATGACTCTCGGAGAGCACCAATAGCACACAGTTGCATCACACATATGACAGTTTGAGATACTGTGACAATGGCATAAAACAGCATAGAAATATGCCCTGAACACGTTAAAAGAACAATCATTCACCCCGCGAATCCCGCATCCTCCCGCAATTAACCAGATACAGAGCTTATAGCTATAACCTATAACAGCCTACACTTTAGCAAAATATCATGTCTGATGAGAATGTACTGCGCTGGACTGTACAAGCACCGTGGAGTGCTCTCTCCACTCTCTCCAACAGACATCCTCAGCCACGCTCCCAAAGTGGCAGCACATCTGTCAATCATTAGTATGCTAATCACTCTGTTAAGAGTGGCCTGCATGTGTGGAGTTCCTTTTCTCCACAATGGACTTTTTCGCTTCTAAACCCCTTGTTGCTTTTCCCTGTGTGCGTCACTCAGCAATAAGGTGAAACAGAACACAAAGATGAGTAGCCTAATAATTTTTTAACACGCAGCATCTCTCTCTCTCTCTCTCTCTCATGTGTGTGCACTGCTGCGCAATGTCTGTGACAGTGAGACTGTGACACAGACGCGGTCAATAATATATAGCATAAATAATAGGCCAAATATAACACTTTCCCTCTATCTGTGACTGTGACCAGCTCCTCACACACATAGGTACTCTCTCCTGCTCAAGCTCAGCAACTGTTTGCATAAATGTATACATTTTTCCCCGATCCCAATGGATTGGCGGGGGGGGGGGGGGGGGGGGGACTGAGAAATTGACTGAGAAATTCTTATCCTGTGTATTTTTATTTTTTTTATACCTGTAATCTACTAGGCCTGACCCCTAATACATGTATTGGATATTATGGCCTCCAGGGACATACTTATAATTGTCCAACATTTATATGCTGCCTCCTATGCTGATCCTAAAGGTATTCACTTTTTATTGTTTATATTGCCTTTCTCTACTGATAGACTTTGTTGTAGCTGTATTTATTCTGCTTGGTATAAGAATGCTCTTTTATCATGGGAAAAATATAGCACCTGTACTCACCGTTACCCTCTTCATGGTAACGGATTGGCGTGTGGCGTGTGGCACCCTCGCCAATCCCAGAGTACATAATACTGTTTGTCAGTGCTTCTGATGAAGTGCCTGATGGTCTGAATGACTGAAACGTTGCTCAATAAACTGCTATAAGAGAAGACAGTGTGCGGCATTCAATTTGTTTCTACTTCTCCAGTTCCAGTTATCCAACGCACCTGTCCTCCGTAGGTGTGCATAAGGGCTTTTTTCTTCAAAGAAAGAAATATTAAAAAATATAGCTGCAAGCAGCGATAAGGCGGTACCAAGAAAGAAGACAATACGCAATAAGAACAATATGCACAAATAAGAATCACAGGCTGAGTTGAGACCCTCTACTATACTGTAAAGTGACATAAGCATATGACACTGCATGTATGAATTAGAGGCAGAAGAAGTTTAACAAACCAGCCATTTTCATTGGCTCATAAAAACTCTGTCAAAAAAGCCAAGATCCTGGGAGGAGATACATTTTAAATGTTTTACATATAATTAAAAATAGTGGGTGATCTAAAGGTCAGAGGTCAAAACACGAAAGTTCGGCATGAGGAGACACATTATGTGTATCAAAGTGTCATTGCTAAAGGTCAAACGGTTCATGAGATATTCATGTTCAAAGTTTCCATTTTCAATTGAGTGCTATAGCGCCACCATTTGGCCAATCGTCATGGGCTTCGCATAGTCACCGTTTGGCATGGCCTTCTACCAGATTACCGCGTTTCGCGAAAACTGACTGCACCGTTCAGTCAGAACTGCAATTTTTGGTGGAAGAAGAAGAAAAAGAAAACACAAAAACAATAAGTGATCAAAGCCACTTCGTGACTTCTTGGTCCCTTAATAAATAAACATGGCAGTAATTTCAAGTTTTGTCACATCTGCCCTGTGCAGGCTAAAAGCCAAACAGAAATACAAATTGTACCGTTTCAATATTCAATGCAAAAATCGCAATTATTTGTGTGACAATTCATCGTCAACCTAAATCGTGACAGCCCTAGTGTTGGGTAGAAAGTTATGCATTTAACAGCTCCCAGACGTTTCCTGACACTCCAAAGATAGGAACGCCACGGCGACACAGGGTCTCATTTGCTCTCTTCTCACCTCTCAACACATGGTGTGTGGCACACTGTGACGTCTGTGCCTCCATCGCAGGAACATTAGCTCCTGGTACAATTAGTTTCCTTTTCTTTTTGTGGCCTGGGGTATATCCGTCTATTACAGATTATTATTATTATTTATTTTTTTAGTGTCTGCTGGGCCGATAATGTCAGATTTGTGAAATACTGGCATACTGCCACTATTTATTTATCTCACATTTTATACTTTTTGAAATATTTAATATTTATCTGAGCCATCTAGAGAAAAACGCGGCCAAAGATTGCAATTATAGTGGACAGTGGGAAACATTTAATTGATGGAAGTGTGGAATCGCCTTCACGTTTGACTAAATGGTTGTCATGCCGAACGTTGCGAAGAGATATTGGCCCTCCTGCTAACAGCTGATGGCAATCTGCTGAGTAAAGCTGCCATTGTGTCGTATCAGGAGTTCTGTACACCTGTCTCAAATCAAAGCTAATCCAACTCTTTACCTTCAGAACCAGAGGGTTATCGGTTTATACAGCTCTTGTTTTATCATGACGTGTGTGTGTGTGTATTTCAGACTAATGCTAATCCTTCATCGTGTTAGCACAGGTTCGGGTTAATACTAATGCTAATCTCCTTGTTGTGTTAGTGTGGGATCGTGCTCGCACTAATCCGTCTGTCGGAGATGTGCTGACCGGTTAGAAAGCCGCACTGATCTCCTGAAAATGACACCACCTTGATCTCACTCACTAGCTACAAAGGAGAAGAGAAGAAAGATTTATTACCTGTTACACATGCCCTTGTAGCTTAGTTCACCTCTCTCTCTCTCTCTCTCTCTCTCTCTCTCTCTCAGATGACTACGTTACTTTTTATAGTATATCTCTATCCCACTGACCTCCTTCTCACTTTAACTCTGCTTTTGTCCTCTCTCTATCTTCCTCCACTAAGTAATCGATCACAATCCATGCCTCTCCCCTTGAAGCTCTAATGTCAGAGTTATTCGAGAATCATTCAGAATTTCAGATGCTTTTTCGCTGTTTTCACACTTGATTAATAGCATGTTTTCCTCATCCTCCACCATTTTCTTTTGTTCTGTCTTATCTCGACAGCCATGGGACGCATTTCTAACATTGTCCTGTTGTTTTATGTCTTGCCCCGGTGATATCTCTGTCTTGCTCGGTTGAAGTTCACTCTCCATCAATCAACTGAGCAAGCGAGAGTAAGATAAACAGTGCTGTTTACCCAGAACAATCTGCCTTGAGCCTGAGAATATATAGTATGACACCCTCATGTCTCTATTGGATCCCTCTCGCATTGACCCCCATTGTTCCAATTGTGCTAAGCGTGCAGTCTACATTAAAAAGGGTGATCCTTCTTCCCCCAGAGGAGTGTCAGAAGAATGTTCTTAGATGCCGCGGGCGTGTCTCTCTGCTAATGTCACCGGGACGAATTCCTGGGACTCGTGTTCTAAATACATTCAAATTCTAAAGAAATGTTTCCAAAACTGATTCCAAACAGCAACTGACCGTGAAGGGTCTGTCCTCGACAGACCCTGTGTGAGAGCAGTGATTAACCACTCATACATACTTAATACCTTGCGTTAGTGTATTTGCTGTTCTTTGCTGAAATGAGCCGATCGACAAGCTCACAACGGTTGGGAGCTTGTCGATCTGCTATTTTCTGCTAAGGTTCTCCCAGAATACAGATGCTCTGGCTCATAGTGTCTGTCGACGGCACGTTCACAGAGGGACCTGGAGGACAGGGTGATGATGAAAGACAGCACAGGGAGGGCAAGAGTATAGCAAGGGGAGGGAAAGGAAGATAGACAGAGTGAGACAGACAGACAGAGGGAGGGATGGGATATCAGAAGGAAACAGCCATTCCAAATGCTAATGAATAAGTGATGCAACGTGTTGACATTACTCCCCCCCCGCCCAACTTCCATGTCTCTCTACAGTATCTCTTATCTGCATCTTTCTCTCTGTCATTCTCTTGACAGGGCGGTCGTCCTTCCTAACTTTTCATCTGGCGTTGTTGCCCCAAGGCCAGTGATGTGATGGGAATGTGAATTCACACAGCACTGCTGATTGTTGAGAAACTCGTGACTTCACCAGAAGACGGTAGGTCACCATATTGCTCCTGCTGTTATTTTTGTGTGTATGCGCTTCCCGTGTGGAGTGACGATTGTACAGTTACCTCGGCGACGATAACAACATGGCTGCCTGGTGTGTACCAATAGCTTCCCGATTCTTACATTGCAGTTGTGGAGTCATTGTTGTTTGGGCTGGCGTTCAGTTGTGACTCTTTCCTCAACGTAAGAAGGTTCTTGTTTGATCTGGTCCTTTCTTTGTGGAATTGTCATCTTCTCACTGTGTTTCTGTACACTATGTGATCCAAGACAGATGGACCGGACTGTGTGTGTGTGTGTGTGTGTGTGTGTGTGTGTGTGTGTGTGTGTGTGTGTGTGTGTGTGTGTGTGTGTGTGTGTGTGTGTGTGTGTGTGTGTGTGTGTGTGTGTGTGTGTGTGTGTGTGTGTGTGTGTGTGTTACATGTGTGTGTGTGAATACATGTGTGTGTGTATACATGTGTGTGAATACATGTATGTGTGTGTCTTAGTGAAATCAGCCAGCTTATTACTGGGGCAGATAGCTGGTGCTTATAACCTCCTGAACAGCTTTAGCCTATTTTCTTATTTGATGAAGAGTAGAATGTTTTGATAGAAACATTTTGACAAATAAAACAATTAGAGGAAGTACAGTAAACAATGATCCTGCCAAAGACAGGAATTGTTAACCCTGCCCCTGACAACGTATTATTTGCACAGTGTATTGTACTGATTCATGATGGATAATTGATTGCAGTCGTGTCGATTGCAGAGTGTTTGCATCGTGTCCGCCCTTGACGTGGAAACAAAGGTACGTCAATCTGCTTTGTCAGTCTGGCTAGCAGGCAGCAGACTCGTATTTCATAACATCACCTGTTTCGTATAGCCACATTGTTGCTGCTACGTCATCAGCAAGCACCACTCTGTCCTTCCAGACTGAGTGCGAAGTGACTGGAAACCATGGCTAGACGCTCTTAAACCAGAGCGACTTACATAGTAGAGTCACAAACTAAGCCATCCTCTGGGAACAATGTTTTGATGACTGATTTGACCTCTTTGGACCCTTTATAAAAGATTTAGCCCTCATAGCCCCCCAAAGAAATCCCAGCTGTTTTTGCTAGAGGGCCAAATTCAAAATGGCGTCCGGAGCCATAGCCAAACATGAACTTTTGATCCAGATGACCTAGAATCATTTATGAAGACACTTTTTCATACTAGTCAAGCATGAGGATTCCAAATCTGATACTATTTTAATCATAAGACCTCGTTTTGGCCCCGAAATTTAAGATGGCCACCATCCAGTGCTGATGACACCCAATTATATTTTTCCTTTAAATCTCCTAATCATACTAAGCTGTCTATTTTAAAAGAGTGTCTAAATTCCATCAAGGAATGGATGGCACAGAATTTCTTACAGTTAAACCCGGATAAGACAGAAATCCTGATCATAGGACCTGAGAGCATCCAGGCTGAAATACAGCAGTCTATGTCTATTACGGCCAATTACCCTAAGACCTCTAAGAACTTAGGTGTTATTTTTGATCACCAATTTACCTTCGAACCTCATATTAAAAAGGTCGTCCAAACATGTTTCTTTCAATTGAGAAATATCTCAAAAATCTAATCTTTATTAACACCACAGGATCTCGAAAAACGTATACATGCTTTTATTTCATCCCGTCTGGATTACTGTAATTCTTTGTTCACCACCCTGAGTCGCGCCTCAATACACCGTCTCCAGCTCGTGCAGAATGCCGCTGCTAGACTAATGACAAATACACACAGAAGGTCACATATTACACCTGTGCTCGCTGCCTTACACTGGCTACCAATAGACTCCAGAATTGTTTTTAAAATATTATTAATCACTTACAAATCCCTCTTTGGGCTGGGTCCATTATATTTGACAGAGCTACTTCACCCCAGGGTATACACAAGGCAACTTAGGTCTTGCTTCTTATCATCCCTGCAACTAAGATGAGAACTAAAGGCGATCGAGCCTTCTCAACTATGGCTCCCACACTCTGGAACGAGTTACCTATGAACCTAAAAAATGCAGAGTCAGTCGACACTTTCAAAAAGCTACTTAAGACACACCTATATCGTAAATATTTTGGTCCATTATAGTGAGTATCTCTATTGTATCTTGTTCTGCCTGTATTTATTTTCATGAATTGTTTTCTGTTGCTTGTTTCTTATTGTTTTCGCTGTTTTGCTGTTGACTGTGTTTTTCGTGTTTTATTTTATTTTTTACTGTGTACAGCACCTTGTAACAATTGTTTTGAAAGGCGCTTTACAAATAAAATTACCTTACCTAAAAATTACCATCCAGTAGAGTGAAAACGTAACTTTTGAATAGGAAAGTAATGTTTTTTTTATCATCTATCATACTAGTAAGCAAGAACAACAGGTAATAGGTAATACATCAAATGCATAGAAATAGTAATCAAGGATCATAAGTAAACTAAGAACCATAGCACAGTATAGAATATCTGTACAATTATAAGTATACTATAGAATGCTATGTCTACATAATGCTACAGTATCTAAATTACATATTTTGGTAGGGTTGGGTCAGACTTTGAAGATATGGGAGTGCTATACCTTTGGTTGCTTTATAGGCCAACATCAGAGTTTTGTACTCCGGGCGCCGGGCAGTATACTGGGAACCAATGGAGGGAGTGGAGAAAGGGGGACACGTGAGAATCTTTTCTGGTTGAAGACCAAGCATGCTGCAGTATTCTGGATCAATTGGATAGGCTTAAGTGCACATGACGGGAGGCCAGTAAAGAGAGATATAATGGTCAAGTTTTAATACGACTGAGGAGCTGGGCTGACTCCTCTAATCCTTCGAATGTTATAGAGTGTAAACCTACACAATCGAGTGACCGCTGTGATGTTTGCCTTGAATGAGAGCTGACTGTCCAGGACAACACCATGGTTCATAACTATACGCAATACCTAATGTGTTCAACCAAACCTAGAGTTTGAACTGTGTATCACATACATACAATGATATGTTTCAAATTCCATCAAATGATTCAACCGCATGGCCGTGCATGCGTGTGTTTGTGTGTGTTTGTGCACATGCATATTTATTTGTACCTGTGCTTCTGTGTGTGTGTGTGTGTGTGTGTGTGTGTGTGTGTGTGTGTGCATGCGCACGTGCGTGCATAGTACCAACCATTACTTGGAATCATAACAAACCTCGGTGTAGATTGGTCATATTGATATTTGGAAGCCTGGGCCATGTACATAAACTGACCACGAGTAGCCTAACAATAGCTGGCATGTCAATACAGTAGCTGGCACACACGCACACGTGTGTGGGTGTGTTTGTTCCTGTGCGGATGTAGGCACATTTGAAGTGACAGAAGAAATGGCTGACTCATGCATTGCTTATTGTCACATCCTTTTGTCCAGCCATTCTGGTGTGTGTGTGTGTGTGTGTGTGTGTGTGTGTGTGTGTGTGTGTGTGTGTGGTATGCGTAGCCCTGAAAAAGTACAACATGCAAAAAAGGGAAAATAATCTGCATATTGCATACCAACAGAATAAGCAGAGACTAGAGTCAGAATGAGAAATAGAGAGAGGGAATGTATGGAGTGAATTAGACCATAATCATAATTATTTCCATTTCCATTAGTGTAGTGCATTAATTATTACTCCATAACTGCATAAACAGAATAAACGTTCACAGTTCTGTCATCTATTCTCATAAAGGAAACGTTGCAGTGCCCAAAAGGAAAACATTTTAAACTGCTTTCATTTAAAAACCAAGCTCTAGGTTCACGGCGACATTGAGATTCAGGAACCTGCTGAGAAAAGCAAATTGTCAAACCTCAGACAGTATAATGTTTATTCATTAATATTTTCTTAGCCATCTCACAAAGCCTCAAAATGTATTTGCTCTCCGTATTCTCCGTCCCTCCGGGATAGGGCTGTGCAGACCGACTTTATCTGTTCTCTCTTTGCTGTCTGGTGGTTCAATCTACTGTACCATCTTCCATAGTCCACCGGTGATGTGGAATCCCACTGCTCCTGGTACCGGCAGGCAGCCTTATCACCCCCATGCAGTCTGCTGTGTGCCATCCACGACAATACCAGAATCTAAAAATTGGAAACTCAACTACAGCACATGGTTCTCACACGTGTATCTGGGTGTCTGTGGTTAATCTTGCAAACCACTGAACCGATCAGCAACAAATGTATTATTATTATTGTTATTGGCAAATGCTGTATAAAGAAAGCATGTATACATGCAATGCAGTGTGAGCTTGTAAATCTGACACCAGGGTTTAAGCTTCTCAATGAAAGGGTAGAGGGGCCACCTCTGACCACGGTAGATGTGATAGTTATATAAACAGAGAAATAGAAATAATGTTCTATTTGTTAAAATATGTACAGGATTGTAGCTTTAATATAACAGAAATGTGCAGTTGGAACATTCCCTAACGGTCGGGCTACACTCTGTGTGGAATTGGCTCTGCTGAGTCCGCGAGAGTCCACAAAAGGGCCTCTGCCCGGGCTGTGGACCGGGCTCCTGCCCAGGTTCCGCATATTTGGAGCTGGCATGTTCTGACCTCACAATGCTCCATATTTGGCCATGCCTGAGACAGAACTCCATAAACTGGCCTGACATCCCAACACTCCATATTTGGGCATGCCACAGAACTCCATATAGGAATAAATGGACACAGAGAGACACATACAGAAATCTGATATCATTCTAACATCGGCATAAAAGGGACAAAGACATAATACCTGGATGGGGCATGCATTTCCAAGTAGGCCAGTGCCCAACTGGCACCGCCGTAGAGGCCCCTGCACGGGCACCTCTCTAGTCTATCTAACTATAAATGCACTGTGTGTGTGTGTGTGTGTGTGTGTGTGTGTGTGTGTGTGTGTGTGTGTGTGTGTGTGTGTGTGTGTGTGTGTGTGTGTGTGTGTGTGTGTGTGTGTGTGTGTGTGTGTGTGTGTGTGTGAAAACCGAATCAATTTCGACACACGTGTTCCACCCCACCACAGGGGGTGCAGTGCCCGGTGTCGAGTGGGTCGGACCCACAGATGTTCAGAAGCGCCCTTCTGGACTGGGCAACTGCCCAGTGTCCATATATGGAGCTGGCCTGTTCTGACATCATTCTGACGTCTGCATAGACTCCATATTTGGGCATGCCTGACAAAGAACTCCATATATGGGCATAAAAGGGACACGGACATAATATCTGGGTGGGGCATGCTGTAGAGGCTCCCGCTCTAGTATCTAATAAATGCACCATGTTTCTGTACGTCTGTATGCCTACGTGTCTGTAATGGACATATCTCCAGAACCCCCCACAGGGATGTGCAGTGCTCGGTCAGAAGCACCACAAAAGCCCTCTGCCCGGGCTCTTGTATGGAGCTGGCCTGTTCTGATAACACACACACTTCATATTTGGGCATGCCTGACACAGAACTCCATAGGAATAAAGGGACACAGAGAGACAGATACAGAACAGATGGGTGGAACCGATTCTCTGCCACGGGTACAACTAGTATTGCATGGCCGGGTGGGGCATGTACTGTATCTCCAACTTCCATTGTTACTGGCTCTACAGCCGGGCACCGGTCTAGTATATCACAATGATAGAATACCGTCCTCCTCCCATGGACTGCTTATCTCTCGGTTTTTAAAACTCATTCTCTGTATCATCATAATGGATATTATTTATTTATTTATCTCTCTGTATCATCATAATGCATATTATGTATATTTCCAACACTCCTTACCCGTCTCTTCCTCTCTATACAATACAGCATATGAGACCGTTTCTGACCAAGGCTAAGTCATTGCTTTTTCATGTCATATGAAAGCATGGAATCATACAGTAGCTTCAAATTGACATATTGGTTGTTCAGTTTGACCCACCAGTTTTGGAGATATGGCTTAAAGAATAATGTCTTGCAGAAAATAGCATTGCTAAGTCTACCCCCACCCACACACACACACTAGCCCTCACACATTAATCGTGTCCCAATTCCTTTGATATAACGGTTATCTTTGTGTGTGCGTATGTGTGAGGATGTGCGTGCGTGTATGTGCGCCGCTGCCTTTGTTCATTCTCTGTTATCTCCATGACTCCATCTGATCACTCCAGAAGCGTAACGATGAGGCCGATGAGGAACAGTGTGGGCGCACTTATCCAATCATCGGTGGAGTGTGTGTGTGTGTGTGTGTGTGCGTTGCGTTGAGTGCGTGCGCTGCGTTAGTGCGTGCGTTACGGCGTGCGTGCGTGCTTGCGTGCATGCGTTCATGTGTGTGTGTGTGTGTGTGTGTGTGTGTGTGTGTGCATGACAATGTGTTAAAGTAAAGTATTTCAAGTATCCTCTCACAGACGATCATTAAGTGATTAGAAGCCCTTTTTATCGTACTGCAATGCATGCTGCTGCCTTTTATTCTTCATGGCTGTGAACCTGGTATACATTACAGCATAGATCGAGTTCCACTACATTATGGCTCTCCAGTGAGAATTTTACCTTCAACCCATGAAGCCTCAACGGTCACTGTAGAACAAAATGGTTTATATTGTACTCATAATGAATCACTTAAGAGGGCGTCTAGGTTGGACGCAATCAGCTAACCACAGGTTGAGTGGTGATGGGTTTCTCAAGCAGCGGGTCAGGGTTGTTAAGTGGCTCACACAATAAAATTATTCTAACTTAGTGAAGGACAAACTGGATTGTGTAATACAGTCAGGTCCTGACTTACAATTACAGAACATCAGGCATTCAGCAGACACTCGTGTCCAGAGGTTGGAGTAAACCTAGCCTGGATGCGGATTTAGAGTTCCGAGAAAACATGCTAAATGAATAAGAACAAATTGGGAAGGATTTTGACTAAGGCTGTCTGTTTGTTTTGATCATGAAATCGCTCTGAAAGTGATGTAATTTACCACGGTCATTGTTGTTATAGATGTGGTTTGGACTCCACCAACGACTTTCATTTCAGTTATTTTTTAATTACTGTAACGGCTGAAGCTGAACAATATTACAGATGCGTATCATCACAGCATAGAATGATGTAAGATCAACTTTATTGGGTAATGTGCGCTTCAGAGAGAAGCACTACTCTTACTATACTATACTTCAAAATGTTGCAGCTCTCAATGGAGCCTGTTCTGTCTGGAATCGCTTGTCTCGCTGTTTTGAAAATGCCATAATCTTCTCTGGAGGTATCTGATCCTATTCCAACGGGGAAAGATGTGGGGCAAAAAATCCAGGGTCTCAACTAGCACAGCACCCAAATTGACAATAATCTAATCTTTGATTCTATGTTAGTGCATCATGTGTGCACACACATGGGTAGTATATCTACTAGCACTGCATTGCTTTCTTTGCACTCTGTTTACATAACCATTTACCCTGTTGTCTGATTACTATAGGGTTCATGCCACTTGATCTCGCACACCCCTGTGCACCCTCACACATACACGTATAATGCACACACTGTATAATTACAAAACAAAAAATTATCCGGGAACTTTCTTACTGGGACCTAGAAAATAAATTATTTTGACTTTAATTTACTTTCAGCTCGGAAATGCATTTTGATAAATTAAATTGTAGCTCCATTGAGAGCTGCAACATTTCGAAGAGTATAGTGCTTCTCTCTGAAGCGCACATTACCCAATAAAGTTGATCTTATATCATTCCATGCTGTGATGATACGCATCTGTAACATTGTTCAGCTTCAGCCGTTGCAGCAACAAGATGAATCGAGAGCACTCTTCACAGGCGAGGGCTACAAGAGACGCAAAGAACATGACTCAAATAATCCACTTAACGTTGCCTCCACAAAGGGCCTGTGAACCTCCCCATAGACTTGGTCCCACTCACCCATGGAGCTTATTACATGGAAATTACATCTAAAACGGTCCTCAGTTGGTTTCTCATTTCCACAGTGCACGTTGAGCTAATGCAGTGAATAATGTCTCCACAAGGAAGGCATGCGCTGTAGACTTGTCCCAGTGGGCTTGTCTCCCACAATCCACCCCCGGGACCTTCTTGCCAAGGCCCAAAACACCAAGCTTCACATTACTGAAAGAGATTCAAATTTGATTCAAACACAAAGCAATTGCAGCTTCCTCAATGTCTTATTTAAAGGCAAGAAACAATCTGCACTCTCAAGTCTTATAGTCTTTTTTAATACTGATAATCAGCAGCAGCAGTCGACCAACATTTTTATGATCTTGCAGTTTGTTCAACACCTTCTCAAGAGGCGGCCATAGCTGAATGCTTAGTGAGCCTGCCTAGGACTCACCAGAGATCCCAGGTTCGATTCTGGCTCCCTGAGCAAGACGCTTAACCCCTAACTGCTCCTCTGTGGGCAGCACTCAGCTGGGTGAAGCTGGTCTGTGGGCAGCACTCAGCTGGGTGAAGCTGGTCTGTGGGCAGCACTCAGCTGGGTGAAGTTCAAAACTGAAGTAAGTTATCTTATTTCTTTAAGGTAAAACAGCATTTCTTAAAATAGTCATGTGGTGGCTGCCATGAGGGTAAAGTTATGAAAAAACGACCTTCCCCACCATAAATACACCAATGTCACGCAATGCCTGTCAGAATCTTGGGTGGAGTACTTCCATTTAACGAAGTCCACAAGAAAGAGTAGTAACCTACAGTAGGTAGACTTTTTCCCTGTGGACTTGGGTCCACCTGGCCGGCACCCTCTTGCAGAGCCACGTACAACAGCGAGACTTCACCACACAAGCTGCCAGCAGGAGGATGCTAATAACACAATGTCCCTGTAGTGGGGAGGACGCCGCTCTCCCTGGGAGCCCATTATAGTGAAAAATATACTAGAACAACCCCACTGCTCTGTTTAAAGATATACAACGTTTGTGCACACACCTCGATCCCCCCATACTTTCACCAAGAACCCACGCAGCATCCTGCACACTCGCCTCTGGAGATCACATCACGTTTGGCCCCCAAAAATAAATAAAACTCTACCGCTCCGATTTAACATTAACATTAATGCAACGTGTATGTAGAAGAATGGATGGACAGAGTATAATAATAGTAACAAATTATTTAATGCCGTTGACGTGTTTCACGTCTTTTTAGGTTTTTATTGATTCAGAATGGTATCGCTGATATCTAGCAGCGTTCCCGTCTCTAGCCAACACTCGGCTCGCCTGTGTCAATGAAATTATTCCCCACCGTCCACTGCCATGTTAACTGCATGTTAATCTACACGCATGCACGCACGCGTACACGCACACACACATGCCGCAATCCTACCATTAATGCAGGCTCCCACTCGTTTGTGAGTGAGTGTCGTGTTGTGTTGTTCTTTCCCCGCTCTCCCCCTCACTCACCGCACACACACACGTGCACACACGCACGCATGTGCACACATATGGCACGTGCACACACACAGACCCTTACAGTGACAATGTGAATAGGCTAACTACTATACAGTACCCTCTTACGGGTCTTCCATTTGGTCCCATTTACACATTCGGCAGACTTCAATTAACACTGAGGATTTCACTGTGTACGATCCCACTCCCCTCTCATTTATCACTGTAGACAATACAGCTGCTGTCCCTACTGTATGTGGACCACTGTTCTATACTGATATAATAACAAATGAGACACCTCTCACCCTATCTCTCTCTCTCTCTCTCTCTCTCTCTCTCTCTCTCTCTTTCTCTCTCTCACACTCTCACACACAGTGAAAAAGCATGTTTAAAACATGCATTTGGGGGCGCCCCCTGGCGTAGTGGTCGAGGCGCATGCCACATATAGGCTCTGGCCTGACAGCGCCGTTGCATATTCGAGTCCCGTTCATGACGACCTTTGGTCCATGTCTCTCCCCTTCTCTCTCCCTCCTTGCTGTCAGCCTTCACTTGAAACGATCAATAAAGGCAGAAAAGCAAAGAAAAAAATCTAATCTTTAAAACATGGATTTGGGTCATTTATGTTTTCTTTTGTGGAGCTCAGTTACATTATAGCTAAGTTGCAGCAACATGATGCATAATCGTTCTAATCGATTCATCCAAAATGGACAAAGGTAATAGGTGTGGAACGGATGTTTTCTTGCCAGCAGTTTACTTTAATTTCCCAAATGATGCACCATACCTTCATAACACTCATTTGGTTGGCATGAATCTCTTAAACTTTCCTCCCACAAGCTCCAACCATTCAACAGAAACAGCAAACTGTTACTTTCTGGAAAGTGTAAAGTGACAATTTGTTAATTAAATGTTTTGATTGTACAAATGTAGCAAGTCACAAATCTTCCTTTTAAAAACATTTACTTTCCCTGCCAGCATTAATTCATTTATTCACCCGTAACGGCCATAAAACGGGAACCGGATGTTGTGTTGTGACGGATCGTATATTTTACTTTTGTTTGGAGAGCATACAGTCTTACCGCGACCATTACTACTTTGGCTATGGACCGTCGAATAAAGCTTGTTTTGACCAGGGACGAATCTAGGACGAGGAATCCGAGATAAATTGAAAGGAACAGAAACAGTGCGAGTGGATGCGTAGCATTCTCCCCCGCACACACTTTTTGTTTCTCTACCTTTGGTTACTAGTTTTTAAATATTTTAAATCGTTGAAATTCTTTCTAATAAAATTATTTTTATTTGTCTGTTATGCGACTTTGAGTATCTTGCAAAGCGCTATATAAATTGTGTATTATGATTATGATTAATATTATTACTGACTCGAGCTATCAAACTATAACGGACCAAAAGACATAGATCTACTGTACACCAATGTCTGCAGGCCAGATTATCAAAAGACCTAGATATAAGACAATGGCAGCGAATGTGGTTAATATGCAATTAGAAAAGACAAACGTCTCAACTCTCAACACAAAACCATCTTCATCAGGCATCAGAGAGACTCTGAGGACTAATGAAGATATCGTAGTGCTGAAATGTTGTCGGTTTTTGTTTGAGTTTTGAATATATTTAAGGGGAAGATCTGTGTGCTCCAGTTCATCTTCATGTGAAGTGACCCAGATACATTGCTGATTTAAACGTCTATTTCGGAGCTCTGGTATTCTTAGGAAGCTGGCTAAAGCACGGGTGTTTCTCTACAATTGAAAGGGGTTAAGCTAATTGCCTGCAGTGTAAATATGAATGAACATAGTAGCTTATTTGGTCGCTGTCCAAACCTTGTTCTGATCTGGAGTACCTGCTGTATAGCACAACGTTTGGATCTCTGACCCAATTCAGATCTACTGGGATCCAAAGGACTAAATTGACCGGGCCTCTTGAGTGTGCAATCTGCATATTCCCATCGTAGAATGTAAAATGAAACCCAAGAGGTTCCACCAAGACCCTGCTAACCTTAAGCTCGTTAAAAACCTGCCATGATTGACATATCTGCATGCCCACCACACCCCGGGTGGGATTGGGCTGAAACGCTGAAAAGGTGTGTTATTATCAGAGGACATGTCAGGGACATTTTTTTAAATGTTTCAAGCGTTGGTGTATATATATATATATATATATATCTACATTTTCTAAACGAATTTCCATCGTCAAATATCCTTCACTGGGCGCTAATGTATGTCTGTTTCAGAAAAATACGCCTGAAATATTGTAGTGCTGATCAAAAACAAATAAGGGAACACAGAGCGACCCGTAGCGCGCCACCATTGCAATAGGAATGCATTGGGACTCAATTTCCCAGAAGCCTTAGCAAGCCAGTGCGACTTGTTTTTCTAATAAAGTTGTCTTTTTCTCATGTCCCCCCCCCCCCTGGCCCCCACACATGTAAAGCGTCTTTGGGTATTAGAAAAGCGCTATATAAGTCCCAGATATTATTATTATTATATTTTTCCGGTGGCATCATCCGAACGCGTCACTTATCCCACTCTGTCCTATGGAAACCTTGTAAGTCTTAAAACATATTCAAAACGGCAAATTAAACAATGAAAACAAAAGACGGGAATGTCGTGATCCGCAGGGAAAGATCTCTTTATCAATTAAGTCGGGAATGTTGTGATCTGCAGCAGTCAAACTGTTTTAATTGGAAGTCAATGAGAGGCTGAATCTTTGTGTTGCAGGGGACTGATGTCATAGTGCTGATGTCATATATGACTGAGGTCATTGTAGTGATGTCATAGCCTACATGACTGGAGAAGTAGAGGAAAAAGGGATCCCGTACACTGTCTTCACTTGCAGAATTACATTATTGTGCAACATTTCGGTCATTCAGACTAGACCTTCATCGGGCATCTTCCTACTGACTGACATAATGCTGATGATGACTTAAAGTCATATCAGTGTTGATTTTGATAGCAATTTAGTTTTTTGTCAGTCTTTTGAATAAAATTCCATTTAGTTTTTGTCATACAGTATTTTAGTCATCTGACGTTTTTGTCCCACAAAAGAATATTTTGGCGGGCCTTGATGGTGATGATTTTACATTACAGTTTTCATCACATGATGACTTGAGGTCATATACTGGCCTCCAAGAGATTGACAGTGTAGTTAGTTAGTGCACGTGAGATTAAAAGGTAATGGCCAGCACAAACGCCCATGACATATTGTTTATAGTACCTAATTAACCTGGGTGATGCTGCGTACCCCGGCTATATTTATATAACGTTGCATCCTGATGTGCATGAGTCGTGATAAAAGTGATGAGAATACACTGCACGTACTTTTACTTTGCTTGACTGGCTTGTCAGCAGTCCCTTTGAAAAAGGAGCTGTCAAGTTGTACAAGTGCTGCACGTCGCATTTTTGACTGATTAATAAAAGTGAATTTTTGCTGTCAGGACAGTAAGGCATCCGTTGCACTTATGGTAGTATCGTTTCCTCTCCTGGTACTTAGAGTGGTGGCTTTCAACTCGAGTGTAGGGTATCTATCCTGAGTAGTGCTGGGTCTATGGCCCTATTTTCACCCGTGCCTTCCGCCTTATCCCTAAAACTCTTAGCCCTTTTTTCACTATTTTGATCAGCTACTGTAGTTGAACAATTTAAAAAAGTTTTTCAAAATAGTAGAAATAAAAGGCAAAGAAGTTAAGGAATAAGGGGTATAAGGCACTGACGAAACTAGGGCCAATATGTCTCATTGAGGTCTAAATTAGACCTGCAACTCAAGGTAAATTAACCTTGTACAATAGAAAACTAGCTAACAGCAGTAAGGAGCAGAGTTAAAAAACAAATCTGCACTGTTGATTAGTTTAACACTCCAGATATGACTGGACACACAATCAGCCATTTAAATTTTCCCATTGTGTAACTCTAACGTTCACGTAGCCCCATATGTTCCCTCTCCCTACGCTCATTCTGTAGCTCCGAGATGAGGTCACACACTGGGCCCCTCCCACCGCGTTTCAGAAACGGCGCAAGTTTCCGCTATGTAAGTTTCTTACCCTGACGCCACGATTAATCCAAACGTGAAGGGGACGTGAAGGGTTTACACTAATTCAACCATAACAACGCCCAAGAAAATCCAACTAGAGATTTGAACCGAGCCCTTACGTCCCGTATTTTGTCAGTCGCTTCCATGTTTATCAAGGAAGTTGAAAAGCTTTAGCGCCTCCCCTGGTCGAAATTTCCAACTGACTTCAGTTCACTCGACATGCACGCGCACACGCACACTTCCTTGATAAACATGGAAGCGACTGACAAAATACGGGACGTAAAGGCTCGGTTCAAATCTCTAGTTGGATTTTCTTGGGCGTTGTTATGGTTGAATTAGTGTAAACCCTTCACGTCCCCTTCACGTTTGGATTAATCGTGGCGTCAGGGTAAGAAACTTACATAGCGGAAACTTGTGCCGTTTCTGAAACGCGGTGGGAGGGGCCCAGTGTGTGACCTCATCTCGGAGCTACAGAATGAGCGTAGGGAGAGGGAACATATGGGGCTAACGTTCACGTTGATAACAAATCTTTAATTAACGTAAAACAGTTTTAATTGAGAAAGCTACTTTCCCCCCAGAAATAAACCTTTGGAGGCAGCTGGCATGTTACAATGTCGCAGACGGCATAATTGCTGCCTTAAATGAGTCAGGGAAATAACATCTTATTCAACAGAGGTGCTGAGTTTGACACTTAGTAGCTGAATGTTGTCTATTGCACCTTTAAAGGTGTAGGGAAACGGAAATGGTTATCAATTTATTTTGAAGTTTCAACATGAAACACCGGTCTGAAGTTTCTGAACCAATCAGAGCGTTGCATCCCTTCAGGCGATGGGACCGTAGCTAGGGACGGTAGCTATGCTATACGCAACACGCATGGTGTGTGTTTGTTTACAAATTAGATTGTCGGCCAGCTACACCAGTTTACTGTTATGTGGCTTATTTCTACCCTATAATGTTTTCGGATACATATTTTAGCGTGATGATTAAGTTGAAACCGAGTAATACACTGTCTGGATGTTATCTTGAATGGGAATAAAAACGGAGGATTTCTGTAATCATGAGCAGCTGTGTTGGACGGATGCGCAGATATGGGGAATTAAATGGGTGAGCTTCATTTTTATTGGCTTTTATCGATGTGTATCTCTACACGTCATCACGCAGCACGTTTTCGTTTTAATAAATAAATAAAACAATCGTTTTTATGGACCTTTGATATAAAAACACACAGAAATGAGAATTTCCCCATTTTTTTGGCATCCATTGTTAGGTATGCCCATATGATGACCACGGATATGGTCTAAAAGTGTGAAAAACGTCTTTTTCATTTCACTACGCCTTTAAATGAATAGGCTATACTCCAGATACTACAGGTGTCTGGTAGCCGCTATACTGCCCTACAAAGCCAACTGTTCAGCCAAAGGCAAATAAGTGATATTACATTAATTGTAAAAGCTTTGCATCCCTTCAGGTAATGGGACGGTAGCTAGGGACGGTAGATATGCTATCTGCAGGACGCATGTCGGACAGATAGTCGGCCAGCTGTACCAGTTTACTGTTATGTGGCTTATTTCTACCCTATAATGTTTTCAGATACATATTTTAGTGTGATGATTAAGTTGAAACCGAGTAATACACTGTCTGGATGATCTTGAATGGGAATAAAAATTGAGGATTTCTGTAATCAGTAGCAGCTGTGTTGGACAGTGTTGGACGGATGCGCAGATATGGGGAATTAAACGGGTGTGCTTCATTTTTATTGGCTTTTATCGATGTGGGCCTCGACACGTCATCACACAGTACGTTTCGGCATCCATTGTTAGGTATGCTCATATGACCACGGATGTGGTCTAAAAGTCACTACGCCTTTAATCCTGCACTTTGGCTTCATAGGGCATGTATTGAAAGACAGTAAAGGTTTCCTACACTTGGGTATTGATATTCAGATCCTGCATAATGTGCCATAAAGATGTCACAATACCCAACATAGAAAAACTGCTGTTTTGCATGACTGTAGCAATATAGACCATGCACCAACCAACTATTGGATGTGTGGCCAGTGGAGGGAATGTGAAGAGAAACGATGACAATATACAACCGTTTTGGAGAACCTTGGTGAGATCAATTTACACCACAATAAATGTTGACAATGAGATTGATTAGATGGATTAAAAATAAATGTTTTTGTAGACAAAGTCTGATATTCATTAAATCACAGGTTAGTTTTCCAAAATGCATGGATGCACTGATGGGCTCAACAAGAGAATGTATCCAAACAGTTTCAACCCGAGATCCCACCTGGGTGATTTGGTGAGAAATCAGAGGCGACGAGTGGCAACCTGACTCTCATTCACATTAGCACGGGTTCTGTTGGGCTTCGAGCACAGGACGTCACAAATCTAAATTAGGGTGACACTCATTTCAGCATCTCTCTCTGAACTCCTTTGATCTCTGCTCTCGTATTTTTTTCCATTAATGTGGGGAAGCATGGAGGAGGGGAGGGGGCAGGGAGGGAAAGAGACATGAAGAGGAAGAGGGGGAAAAAGAGAGATGATGATGATGATGAGAGAGTGCAAAGAAGAACAACACTGAATCAGAATCAGTTTTATTGTCACAAGTAATCAAAGGTCTACAGATATAGATCAGTGGGTGTAATTTGTCCTTGTGCAAGCTCCATCATTTGGTTGTTTTCAGGAAAGAAAAACAGACGGCATGGTCCACATGAAAGGGTAGAGTAAATAAAGAGATTATATCACAGACAGAGAGAATGGAGGGTGAAACATTGATTGAAGGGAGAGAGAGGCGAGAAAAGTAGTGCACGGAAATTACTGAAAGTCAACCAAAGAGATAACAGATGTAAAATAGAGTGCAAACGACAAAAAAGAAAGTAAGAACTGGGGCAGGGTGCAAGATAAGGACAGAGAGAGAGGGGGAGAGGGAGATGCTGCGTTTCTTTTTCTCAGTTATGTGTCGTTGCTCCACGGATGAACCTCTGATCATCTTGGCTTTGATCTGGCTTCAGAAGACCTAGCTGTGTATATATAAATAGTTGTTGATGTGATTCAGATGTCCCCGACAAATTCCACTACGGCTCATGACACTGCTGCCGTCTGGCTGCTTATTCCACACTGTCAGACCCAGAGTGAGTCATTTCATTTAACAGACCGGCAGGCAGGTGAATTGGTGTGAGGCATCCAGTGGATGGGCAAATTGACAATCTCCGTGGTGTTTAGTGTTTTCTTTTTTTCATCTCTCTACCTGGTATTTTGGGGACCCACGCCGTGTGGCAGCGTGTGGGCCCGGGGAGAGGGTGCAGTTGGGGCATACTGCAAATCCGTAACACACTGCAAGGACCCTGCTTTGAGCTGGTTTACAGTACATTATAGCAAGGTGTGTTACAGTCCATTGCCTCCTAGATGAATGACTGACCAAAGTTTGCTTCGTGTATGTTTATATTGGACCAGAATCGGACCCTGCAGACATCCATCTAGGTCAGTGGTTCGAAGGACCCTCAGGGTTCCTTGAGGCGATTGTAAATTATGGACTCTAGTTACAGGTACATGCCTGAGGCATGTACCTGTAACTAGAGTCCATATTTTTTTAGTTACAGGCATGATGCCTGTAACTAAAGCTGTGTTCCCATCGCTTGAGTCGCTTCACTTTCGTTGCTGGATGTTCATTTGAGTGTTCTATTGCTCGTGCATGCCGTCATCTGTCAATCACTGTACACATACAATGGAGAAACAGGCGCAAATTCCAAGCACAATGTTTTAATCAAGCAGTTGTATGTGTGAAAGATTCAGCAACTATGTTCTATTTCATGGCAAAAATATATGAATACATTGAAGCTGTCAAAAACAAACATTGTCTGTGTGTTTTTCTCTATCCCTGCCGGCAGCTGTACTGGCCGTGGATGACTGAGCACAGAGCTGGTCTTCACCGCTCAGATGTCACGTCGGAAGAGATGCCGTTTGTTGACTCAAATATCAATTTGGTGGTTTGTTTTGTTTGCAGGAATATACATCAGATGTTACAGCTGTTCATTTAATGCTGGGAGTGTACAGGACCCATTTGCTTCCATCTGTACCCTCTTGAGTTACAAAAAAACCCCAAAGGGCTCTTTTCAAGAGCCACCCTCTCATTACTATTCAACACAGAAAGGCCCTTTTGCCAACTCCACTTAGGGTATGGGCACTGATGGCGCAGAGGTGAGAACACGCCCCCAGCACCCACAGCGTCCAAGGACCTTCTGAGGCGACGGCGCTACCGACTGCACCACTGTGCCCTGAACTGGGCTGAACTGAGAAACCAGTGGTCCGGTGCCAACCGTACAGAGTTTTTATATCCTCATGATGATTTTACATCCTCTGCTCTTGGCAGTCTGTTTGAGGTTCTGTAGATTTGTTGTTGTCGATGACTCTGCACCTCCCACACGACGACAATTTAATTTCAGTGAAAATCATTTCAGAGGCGTTTTGCCCGAGACACGTGTCCCTGCTGGAATCTAAATGTACTGTTTGGCATGTGATCGCCCCAGTAGAAATGTAGCACACGGGATGTGGGTGTCCACGTAACGTGTGTGAGAGAGAGAGAGAGAAAGAGAGAGATTTTCTACTAAACCGTATATTGTTTTTATAGCCCCAGGATTAGCAGGGATGTGTACATCTTTATCGCAGCATAATGTACGTGCACCTGTTCTCGTACACAAACCCACATACACGCTGAAAAGACACAACTTGCCACTTTCACAGACATGCCCTTACACACACACACGCACGCACGCATGCACACACACACACACACACACACACACACACACACACACACACACCATCAATCTTTTGCTAGGCAAACTGCATTCTCAATGTGTGTGTGTGTGTGTGTGTGTGTGTGTGTGTGTGTGTGTGTGTGTGTGTGTGTGTGTGTGTGTGTGTGTGTGTGTGTGTGTGTGTGTGTGTGTGTGTGTGTGTGTGTGTCAGCCAATGAGTCACTGTGTTCGCCCCAACAGCGCTATGGCTACAACAGCTCTCGTTCTTCTTCCGATTGCCAATTTGTGCTCAGTGAGCCCGGCCCGCACTCGGTTAGGATCCGTCCCTGTTTACTGAGCCCGGCCCGCACTCGGTTAGGATCCGTCCCTGTTTACTGAGCCCGGCCCGCACTCGGTTAGGATCCGTCCCTGTTTACTGAGCCCGGCCCGCACTCGGTTAGGATCCGTCCCTGTTTACTGTCGCCAGAGACATATTCTGCCAATTCATGAATCTCTTTTCAGAGACACATAACATTCTACCACTTTGTCTTCTAGTTTCTTCCTTCCAATGTACCAAGTATTTATTGATTTTATTTGTTTATTTTGTTTGGGAAGCAGTGTTGGTTTGAGAGTGTTTCTGAGTGTTTAGTCTTGCATAGCCAATCAGAGATCTCCTACCATCTGGTGAGGTTTAACTTCAAAGTAGGGGCTGTAGAGCGAGGTGGAAAGTATTCTGAAATGTTTCAACAATCTGTATTCCAGAACTACTGCAAGGACTTTAGTTCCTTCATATTGAGACAGTATCACCTCAACTCAACTCTATTGTCACAATGTCACGTCACAGGTTTACGTGTGTAAATAGGTGGGTGAAATCCAATGAATTTATATTTCCCCAGGCGTATTGGTAGGCAGAGATCACTGATAGCCCGGCCACGCAAGACGAAACGGGGTTATGCATGATTTATACGAAAATAGCATATCTAGAAGTTCACAGCACACAGATTTGATGTTCCCTGGTGATAACTCATATATACTGTAAAGTTATATGGTTATTTTATGGTATACACTTGTTCTCCTCACATTTGGGGGAAATTGCATGACATGTACGCTACATAAATGTTGTTCTGCCAGGGCTGACAGTACCTTTCTACTACAGTACTGTACGACGTCTAGCTATTGCTCTAGAACTTGTTCAGCACTGGGAGACAATAGAACAAGGTCATCAGCATACAACATTTCTCTCTCTCTCTCTCTCTCGCTCCACCCTTCTGTCGTACTTGATAAATCACGAACAACCGGCCCAAATGGCTAGCTGAGTCACCAACTGTCAGCAGCAGAAGTTTTTTTGCCAACAGAAGCAGGTGAATATTTCTGGTGTTGCGCGCGCACACACACACACACACACACACACACAGACATACACACAGACATACACACACACACACACACACACACACACACTACTTTACAATGCGCACTTGGGATGCTGTCTCCCCTTAAGCTCTCATACTGTATGGCTCAATAAAGACGAAAGAATGGGGGTAGGATCACCCGCTTTCCCTTTTAAAAATAGATTTAATTGCTTCAAGTTCCTGATCCCTTTTCCTCTCCTCTCCTCTCCTCTCCTCTCCTCTCCTCTCCTCTCCTCTCCTCTCCTCTCCTCTCCTCTCCTCTCCTCTCCTCTCCTCTCCTCTCCTCTCCCTATGCGCATGCGCGCGCGCACACACACACACACACACACACACACACACATTCATTGCCTAGCCATTGCCTATAGCTTTGATCAGTATATAACTGGATTTGTTCTGGCCGAGATAGAGAGAGAGAGAGAGAGAGAGAGAGAGAGGTTATAGAAATGAGAGATGGATTAGGATTAAATGATTGACAGTGATAATGAATTTTTAAATAAGTACCTACCAATACCTTCATTGACGTATAGTGGAGTGGAGGTCAATGTATACATCAAGTTGAGCTGCTCCTCTCCACCCCGTTGGAGTCTCAACTGAACATCAAGCACTAGCCCCTCATGAAACTACTAGCCCCTCCTATATACAGGTTTAATGTTTGTCTTTAGTTCAATGTTTGTTTTGTAAACGCCATTGACAATGATGGGAAAATGTACATCATAATGTAACTAACTCATTACGTCATGGTCTCTTTATTGTTAATGGCGTTTAATGTTTGTGTTGGCACCATTTGTTTTGCATCACCATTATATCATCTTAGCGCCCCCCATCTTTATTTTCCATTCTGAATGGCAGCAGGCCTAATATTATTATTGCATTTTTGTGCAATAATGCAACTGAGTCAAAGTTCAGAGGCATTATATTTTAGGCTTTTGTTAGGCTAGGTATTTGTTTTACATATTGAATTAATGTCTTGCTAAACTTAACCTGCAGCAAAAGACATTAAAACAATATAATATATAATATATTATCATTTATATGTACTTACCGTGAGTCATATTGTTATGAAGGTACTCAACAACGAATATCGCATGCTTTTCTAATACCATGCAACCTTAATATGTATTGCACATGAACCCTAGCATCCATATCACTGCATGTCATAATAGGCGAGAGTCGCAAGACTTTTGGGGAAAAAAGGGGGCAGATCTACAAGCTCATATTGTGGTACAATGCAACATGGTACGAGATTGCAGATTGTCAATGTTTTGCCATTTGACGTTAGATAAAAAGTGGTTGACTTGTCATAGTGTGACGCAGGTGGTGCAGTGGTCAGCGCTGTTGCATCACAGCAAGAAGCTCGCCCACCCCTTTTTACGCATTTTTCTTTTACAGATTTCTTTTTTACGCATTTTCTTTTACGAACACACAGATAATATTGGCATGGATTCGGCTCCATACTCTATGCACACAGAATAACTCTTCCTACTTCTAGGCAAGGACTGTCTAAAGAGGACAAGACACGAAGACTGTACGGGCGACGCCATGTTGCTCCATGGTGCTCCATAGAAGGAAAGAAACATGCGCAGTTGAGACCAAGGAAGCTGAACGCGGAAGTGTTGGCTGCATATAGCCCATTGCCCATGTTTCTTTTTTTCCATGGAGCACCATGGAGCAACATGGCATCGCCCGTACGGTCTTCGAGTCTCATCCTCTTTAGACAGTCCTTGCTTCTAGGCCCCTTCCCTACTTCCTTCACAGGTGTTACCAATGTTATACTAATTAAGGCTTGGTTCCATTTAACATAGTGGTTCTCAAACCTTTTAATTTCACGAACCCCCATAACTCTGAGAACCTGCACTCAAGGACACTTTGAGACCCACTGGTGTAGCAGAGTGTTTCCAGTGAGCCAACATGCACAATAGCAGCACCCTGACTCTGTTCGACATCTCCTCTCCTCTCCTCTCGGGCCATCTAACCAGTGTAATAATCCTGGAGAGATAAAAGTGAGGGACAGAATATAGCCTCCAGCCACCCATTCAATCCAAGCCACCAACCACTTTTAATGAAACCGTCAAACATTGTCTGTTTAAATATTCACAGCCTCTGTGTCACCCCTATAAATGTAGATGTCTGTTTAGTCAATTGGGAACTCAATAAAGTCAGTGAACACATGGAAGTGAATATTGCCAGGTTATACATGGACCTATTCTTCTCGGTTTTGATCGGTTTTCCCATCCATCCACCCATCCATCCATCCATCTGTCCGTCCAGGGCCGGATTTACCCTCCCAAGTGTTTTAATTCGGGGCATGTCATAATAGGTGGACATTTGGCAAAAACGGGTGAACATTTTTGGTGGAAATTGACAAACATTTGGGAAACACTGCTGAACTTTGCGATGCGTTGTGAGCTTGTAGATCAGCTATTTTCTGCAAAGAGATTTTATTTCTACATGTTTATTTGACAATGTCGGGGACAATACAAAAAACAATGCTATACGTTATACAAATATAGCCAAAGCTAATTGGCAATTGTATAAGGCTGTAACACAAGGCAACTTGATATACTCGAAACCAAGCAGCTTCATGCAGTCATTTGAATAGTCAGTTGAATAGGATAGCAGTGCCTGATCCAGTGATGTCCTGGTAAAATACATTGTAAAAGTGGATGCTTCCCTTGTACTGTATGGCTTGTGTTATGTCGGTGTTGTGATATTAATGTGCATATCCACCCTCAGAGATGCCTTTGTAAATGTTATTTTATAAGGCAAACACGCAATATAAATCATCCTTAACTGTTGTTAAAATGTTCATTGTGGAGGCGTTTGTGTCATACATATAGCTACATCTCGACTTAATTAATATTTGTTCAAGCCAGCTAAAATCCCCCCTCTACACAGATACGCACGCACGCACCCACACACACACACACACACACACACACGTATGCAGTATGCACACACACACACACACACACACACACACACACACACACACACACACAAGCAATCACACAACACATTGAGAATGCAGTTTGTAAAATTGCCTCGCAGATGAACAGCTAAAAAGCTGCACGCGGAAATTGCCTGCAGAAATTAACTACTGAAGTCACCACTTCCATGACTGCCTCTCAGAATGAGACAAAAGTAGCCTACGACTAAATGACATGGGGAAAATTAACAAGTGGGATTGCAGTGGTTTGTTTTTATTTTCTAGAATTGTATCTTGCTCTTGTTTACGCCAGAGATGTCATACTTTAGTGAAGTTAGGAAAACCTGTACCGAGCCATAATGTAAAAAAAGAGACTTGAGACAGAGAGTCTGTGAGGCAGTGTCAATAGAACAGATTGATGAGATGAAGGATTGTTTTCAGAAGAAAGAGAGATAAACTAACACACCAGATTGAAGTGTGTGTGCGTGCGTGCCGTGTGGTCAGTGGTGGAAAGTATCTTAAGTACATATACCTACGTACTGTACTTAAGTACAATTTTGAGTTATTTGTACTTTACATTAGTATTGCCATTTTCCAATACTTTTAGTTCTACTCCACTATAATGTACATCCCGGATCTAAATATTGTACTTTTATGCCTACAGTGTATACATTTCGGCCAAAATAGCCGATTTACAAGCTCACAATGTGATGCATCACAATGCATTGTGAGCTTGTAGATCTGCTGTTTTCAAAAGATTTCAAATGAGACATTCTGCATAATGAGTATACTTTTAATGTGGGTATTTAAGTAAATGTTGATGCCAATACTTACTGAAGTATAGCCTACTGTACATTTAGAATTCCGGACTTTTACTTGTAACAGAGTGTTTCGAGCAGACGGTGCCAGCCATGTTTGTTCGTACAAACACACCACTGAAAGGTGCTTCCCTGGTGCCCGGCAATGCCAGAGATGTGCCTTAGGCGTCCAATATACTGGTGTCCATGTTGCATCATGTTTACGTTTGTCTTGGGTTAACCATTTGAACGCCCTGGGCATATTCTGGGGAGAACATTTGCCACAAAATAATTTATTTTGCAGTAGTATGTATCTTTGGACAATAGAATGTTTCCAACACTTGGGCACCTCATGCAGCTTAACATATTGTGAAGTATCTAAGCTCTTGGTATGCCTGAAAGAGGCTTTACTACCCTCTTCATATATCAAGCACTCCTGTATGAAATATGCCCATGTTACAATTATGCTTATAAGTCCACAAAAATGCAGCATTAACATTTATTTTTTGCTGCTGCCTGAAGAGTTGCTAGATTGCCCTCAGTGATGGTTTAAACTTGTTCCACACTCTTATTCCTAACTGTTAATTTAGTATTGCAGGTACCTGTCATTACATGCAAGCCATTATGGAAGTATTCTTTTCTGGACCATTATACTGTATGAGCATATGTGTTTCAAATTTTCAGCACATTTTTGCATTTCTTGTAGTAGTACTGTATTACAGACACATCTTTAGATGATTGTTCATGTAATTATTCAGGGAGCAATCGAACAATCATTCTTCGGGTGCTATCGAAGAACAGCTAGTGGATGAGTTTAGTGGTTGGTGCATAGTAAGAAACCATAGTAAGAAAACTATGGAGGTCATATTTGATTTTAGGATTAGTGCTCATGCACACCAGCAAATAGTCATGAAGTACTTTATATGTAACAATTGATTCCAAGCTGACATGAAATTCCAACACTGATGCATCTATAAGAAAGGTCAGCAGAGGCTGCGTTTCATGCTCAGACTGAGACAGTAGAATGTGGCAAAATCTAATCACAGTGCATTGCATTTTTATTTTGTTTCCTGGCATGGCTCATTATCATTGGTTAGTTATGAATAAGAACAAACTCTAAAAACAAACTGTCAATGTATCCAGCAAAATAGCTGGGGTATGACTTGAGAGTATGACATCAATGTATGAGACCCGGGTACTCAGGAAGGGGAAAGCTATACAGAACACTTCACCAATACCATCTTCTACCACTGGGGCGACAGTGCACAGTACCTAAACTGCAGGGCTTCAACATCGTTTGTGCCCACAAGTATAGGACTTCTGCACAAGCAGGCCCCGCACCTATGTTCGGTGCATAAAATGTAACGCAATGTGATGCCTCTTGGAACTATGACTGGTAGCTTTTTCTTTCTTTTTCCCTCTCTGCAAGAGAAGTATTGTCAATGTATTGTGTGATCTGTCTGTATCAAATCAAATCAAACTTTATTATATATTTAAAACAACAGAAGCTGACCAAAGTGCTGTACAGGCTGAAACAAGTAGAGCATCACCATCACCAGCACCCATTGGCGCACATACAAAAAGGCATTAAAAACACAGGCAAATAAGGACATAATTAAAATAATTAAATGCCAAAGAGAAAAGGTGTGTTTTCAGTAGAGACTGTGGGGGCGGTGGCAGCAAAAGGTCACCCATAGTCCTTTTGTTGGTTGTAAAGACAGTTGTGACAGTTTCTAACCGAGGCTAAGTCATTGAACTGTTTTATTTTTTGTTTCTTTCATGTCATATTAAAAGCAGGGAATCATAGCTTCAAATTGACATATTAGTTGTTCATTTTAACCCACCAGGTTTGGAGATATGGCTTATAGAGTAATGTCTTGCAGAAAACAGTGATGTTTAAGCATTTATTTCATAGTATGTCATATTTCAGCTCAGACATTTATTTCACACATGCTGTAGTATGTGAAGAGTCTGTCTGTGCTATTAACTCATTTTGGATAAAAATAAAAATGTTTTTTCTCCTCTCCTGAACATTTAGTCTTGCCGCCATGACTGTCTCTGTATCAAAAATAGTCAGTGTTAATTGTGACTGGTCAGCCGACCTGAGAGCCCTGGGTGGGGTATAGGTCTCCAGGGAGTGCAGTACTTTCATCCGACGGAGCATTGGTCCGAACGACAACCTACCTCCTCCCTCACCCTAACCCTAACCTCCCCCGGGGCAGACACCTAAACCTAACCGCAACCCTCTCCCGATCCGCAGCGCACCTCTGTCATCCGACAGAGCATTGTCGGATGATAGTATGCCTCCCGTCTCCAGGAGCTCAGTGAGGAGCTAACCCATTTAATAATCTTAAAATGTATTCTGCAATTGACAGGGAGCCAATGAAGGGAGGCCAGGACGGGGTGATGTGTTCATGTTGTTTTGTGCTGGTGAGAAGGCGAGCCGCTGAGTTTTGGACCAACTGCAGGCAACTGAGGGAAGACTGATCTAGACCATATACCGGGAATTGCAGATAATCTGAGTTTTATTTTGATTGAATGTCAGAAAGTTGGTGTCCATCCAGGTTTTAACATCCTCTAAACAAGGAGGAGTAGTTTGAATGCAAGGGTTGAGTCTGGTTTTATGGGAAGGTAGATCTGTCTGTATTGTGTATATGTGTTGTTGTTTTTTGTATCCTGATGACTGCTTAATTGGCACAAAATGAATTTCCGCAAGGACAAATAAAGTATAAATCTATCTAGAGGAGGGAAAAGTGGTCAAAGTAGTTGTAGCCTACTGTAACTCAGGTCTGTAGAAGTGAAATGGGAAGCAGGAAATGAGAAGATAAATATGGTGATATAACCCTCCCAAGAGGCAGCCAGGCAGGTGAAATGCTTAATGTGCAAGTTGAAATTGCTTTTGTCTCTCTTTGCATCTGTGTGTGTGTGTGTGTGTGTGTGTGTGTGTGTGTGTGTGTGTGTGTGTGTGTGTGTGTGTGTGTGTGTGTGTGTGTGTGTGTGTGTGTGTGTGTGTGTGTGTGTGTGTGTGTGTGTGTGCTTTCAGCTCCTTTTTCAATGGCAGTTCACAGTTGCTGTGGCTTACATCACTATGAAAACAACATTTACAATAACATTTACTGTAACACCATGAGATCTCACATCTTGGAGAGAGGGAAAGCATATATATATATATATATCAAATACTGTAGGTGTTAACACTAGGGGTGCGTACCTCACGATACGATATATATCACAATATTAGGCCCTCGATAACGATAAAATCACGATATTCGATATATTGCCATATTTGCGATATATCGATATATTGTATGAAATTTCATCAACGATATATCACGATATCTGCAACTACAAAATACTAAAAAAAAAAATGTCTGCTCGGACACAGGGAGGGACACACAGCTGTCTATAGGAGTGGTTGCACCACTCAAACACTAAATTAATACTCAATAAACTCCTCCTTTGCCTCATACCCTCATCATAATACCTCACAAACACCACCAACTGACCATTATCACTGGTATCATCATAATACCTCACAAACACCACCAACT
>NC_139706.1:34659567-34729567 GCF_964188405.1 Protomyctophum parallelum
TGTCACAATTAAAAATTTAGTCGGGAGACAAGCAAGTGTGCAGTCAATTCAAAGCCAGGACTCCAGCCTTCCCCAGTGAATAAACAGTTGCTCCCTAATCTCTCCAAATATTTGTTTATACCCAAATGCACTCCCAGATGGCAGACAGTGTGGCTCACCTTGATTCAAAGTCCTTAAAATAATTGAATCTCCGCAACATTATGCTGTTTTCATGCCACGGCAGCCTTTTCCCGCTTACATCTTACTTTTAAAACACACAATTTTATCCTGATGAGTGTTTGTACACTCTTTGGTCATGGTGAATAGTAGTAGGCTGTATAGGCTGCACTCTCTTGATGTTATTAGTGTGGCAACCAGACTTGTCACACTTTATTATTATCTTTTACCTATGCTGCTGCATTGTCTGAAGGAAGCCGAACAAAAATACAGTAGTTTGTTTACAGATATTTATTACAGTGCCTATCACATGTGCGTGTGTGCAGTGTTTAAGCTGCACTATACTTAGCAGGCTGACTGCTTACATGTCATCTACCTGTCTTTTAACTGCATTAATGGGCCTGCTCAATTCAGATCCATGCTACTTGTAATGTGAAGTGGCAAGATTGATTGATTGATTGATTGATTGATTGATTGATTGATTGATTGGCTGTGAGCTGAAACAGACAGACATGACTGGCTTTAAATTGGAGATATTCACAATTGCCGCTGTTGATAGAAACCTCGTATTTCCGTTTACTTCATATAATTATAAGTGTCACAAAAAGGAGCTGCAACTTTGGTGCTTGAACTCCTCTCTCAAAGGAGTGAATCAGCCAAAGGGGAAACAACAGGCTATAGTAGGGCTATACCATCACAAGCTGAAAAAGGAATGCCAGGTGCTCGATGGTGATGATGACTGCATTAGGGTTAGATAGATTCATATTACATTCTGTGTGAGCTGCATCAGGGTTAGATAGATACATATTACATAACATTAAGACATGTTACATTGTCCTTGAGCAAGACGCTTGGTAACCCGGTAACACGGCTCTCTCCGAGGATGGCCATCTAAGCAGCCATCATCCAGGTGAAGCTGAGACAGAATTTCCTCTTTAGGATTAACAAAGGTCTCCCCTCCTATCTTGGTTGCTGAGCAGGGAATCCAATAATCCACACTAGACAGACTTATCAAAAAAGAAAGAAAGAAAAAAAAAAAAGCCAGGATTTTCCCCTTATTTAGCTTGATGGAATACACCAGTGTTGAGTCACCACTTGTATTAGTGTAGGCTGGCATCCTCCACATCCCTCTTAGGCTTATGCTAAACTGCAACAGGCAGTTAGTACACAGAGAGAAGTGCTAGATGGTTGCATAATGACTCTCTCCATGTACTTACTGTGGATAGGTGTGAAAGGGCAGAGGGTCTGAAATACTGCATTTCTTTGCAGTAACATTATCGATCAGTGGGCTTGAAATACTGCATTTCCTTTGGCTCCAGTTTTCTTGGGAATGGATATTATCGATATAAATTGTTGGAACATAGCTTGTGTCCACAAGCAGCATTCAGCAGTTCAGCATAGACTTTAAAGATGGAGTGCCTTGATTCTTTCCCCCTTCTTAAACAAAAAAGTGTACAGAAAGTGTTAAAATTATGTTTTTAATGTGGCCACACCCACCAGTTCATTAAGTATACATGGTTTTCACCTTAGCACCACCCACCTGAACTTAAGCCTCGCCCACAGCTGTTGTATGATAATGTGGGAGGGGTTAGGTTATGATGTCACTAAAATTGTGTTATTTTGATTGGGCCGTTTTGACTCTAAGGCTTTCAGCTTTCAGGAAGAATCAAAAAATACACAAGGAAGACATTTGAATATTATAACCGAAACTGGGGGTCTATCAGAGTAATGTTAACTCCATAGACACATGCAAAACAGAAAAAGTACAAAAATCACGGCAATTTAAACTAGCGATTGAAAGCAAAGTGTTTATGAAAAGGTTTATTAAGGTAATACAATGAACTATACAGTTCGCACAAAACCTCTGCAAACGGTAGAAGATGAAATAGCCTCTTCTGCTGGGACATTAATAGGAACAGCAGGCTGAAGTGAGTTTAATTTCCACAAACAATTATTGCCCCAAGAATGCATATATATTTTTGGATCAGACATTGTTTTAGGTCTTTCATGATCTATGGATTGTTGTTTGTGAACATCCATAACAGTTTTTCTTTTCCCGCGGTATAAAAGATTATGCGCAAAACTGCAGACATGAGGTGAGTGAGTCGTTGAGTTATTCGGTGTCCTCATTCTGTCCTTCGAATAAAACATTCCAGTAACTTCTGTGTCTTCAGAGTTGTTCTGTTGCATCATTCGCCCACATGGGGATAGTTTTGTACAGGATGAGTCTTTGCCTGTATCTTAGGGGCAGTGGCTCTTGAGGTAGAGCTGCCAGGTTCGATTCCCGGCTCCTCATGACTAAGTGTCGAAGTGTCCTTGAGCAAGACATTGAATCTCTAACTTCTCCAGATGAACAGGTTGGTGCCTTGCATGGTTTCCTCTGCCACCGGATATTTTAATGTGTGACGCTGGCACGCAGCTAAGTATAAATCAGGCCTTATTCCCCAAGGCCCTGAAGTCACAAGGGAGAGATTTTGAGAGTGTCTTTACTTACATTTCAGTGCGTTAGCAATGTGGGGCAAAATTGAGGTAGGCCTGGGTTTGATCGCACTCATCCCAGCATCGTGTCCAAGTGTCTCGAACAAGACACTGTATCCCTAAACTGCTCCCCGGGCGGCTCTTTAATGGCCGCCCGCTGCTCCTACTGTAGTAGCTGGGATGGGTTCAATGCAGAGGACAAATTACACATATAAATGCACATCGACAAGTAATCTTCACTTCTGTTCCAGAATCCCTAGGGGTGTCGATAGAATGGCTTTTTAGGTTTTTAGGTTAGGCTGTGAAAAGCTAAATACTAATGTTTAACTCTTTAAATATGACAGGTTATAGATAATCAAGCCATGCTCCTGATCTGCATACAAGGGTTTGAGTTTTGAACGTGTCATCTTTTTCACCCCCCATGAGCTTGCAGAACTGACAAAGGGAAAAGGGAGGGCATTGAGAGCTGAAAAGGAGATGACAGTGAGAGATTCACTGTTTGAACGTACATTGAACCAAAGCAGATGAAGGTCATTGAACTGACATGAGAGTAGAGGGAGACACTCAATACAAATGTTCATGATACAGAGAGTTGGGGGGGGATTTCCCCCACGGCAGTTGCAGTCATTTGATGGATAGCTGTCTTTAGGAATGGGCTTGATTTAAGACCATTCTCTCCCTGAGGACCTGCCGCAATCTGGCACATTATTACAATTACACTGGATTTCAATCTGTGCTACTGTCAGCCCACGGCATGCATGGGACACTTAATCATTACCATACTGTTATTTGATTTAATTGTGCAATTAAATTGCAATACATCACTAGATATGAGTGAGGTTACACCTGGGTTCTTGTGATGGAATTATTCAGAGGCTGAAGGGCTGATTTACAAAATGACATCTGCAAACTGACACAATCAGAATTTGTGACTAGATAACTCATTTACTTGACTATCTGCTAATTGACTGACTCTCTGTCTAACTGTCTGACTGGCCGGCTGGCTGGCTATCTGACTGACTGACTGACTGACTGAGGCGGACCTATTGATCTGCTCTCTGTCATTACATATCTGTGTTGCCCCTCTGTCTGTTCCTGTCAGTGCATGATTGCTACAGTAATTTAGGTTCTCATTATGAGCCCAGTCTGCACGCAGTCAGTCTGTACTAATTCCAGACAAACTTTGTTAGTAGCATTAGCGTTTGCTAATTAACCAGAGAGGTTGAGGCTAATTCAATAAAAAGGGGGTTTATGACCATGTCTGGCAACATGGACATTCAAACCGTCTGGCAACGGCACCACGCACAAGCGACCAACAATGATGCCGAAACTCAATGACCAACCGATGACCAAGTAATGTCCAACTTTACTGTTGATGTTACTCTCTCTCTATCTCATTCTCTCATGCACGAGTCTTTTTGTCTTTACGTCGTTTTCACGTTAACACGATTGTATGGACACACACGCATGACATGCTACCTATGGTGTATGCTGTGTAGGAGAAAGCAGAGCTCAGCCACTATAGGATGTGAGTGACTAATTATCGTACCAGTTGCCGTGCAATCCTCCCCCACAGGTCTGTCTGTATCGTTTACGATAGTCATATTGTTGTGGAGGTCTGTGTGTATCGTTTACGATAGTCATATTGTTGGGAAGGTCTGTCTGTATCGTTTACGATAGTCAGTCAATAGTCATTCATATTTGATACAGTCTGTCGCATGGTAGTGGCCAGAGGAGTGGGGAGGCGGGTTGGGGGAGGGAGCCCACGGCAACTGGAACGGGAATTAGTCACTCGACTATAGGATGCCCGCCCCCCTCCTCTCTCTCTCTATTATAATGGGTTATTTTGGGCCTGTGACAGAGTCGAGGGACTTCAAAAACGGCTGCTCTGGGGTGGAGTGGAAATGCCTGTTAGTGTGCATTCTTTATCTATACGTGTTCATGTACGTGCATGTGTGTGTGCGTGCATGTCTATTTCTCTCTTCTTCCTGTGAAAGAATGACAATGTTGGCTTCCCTTTAGAATCTCAAGGCCATTAGACAGACAGACAGACAGACAGACAGACAATCTCTAATTGAATTCCATGCTCAATGTGGTGATGGAAATTGATTGGAGATAGAGGCTGGCTGAAGGACACTGTTCTCATGTTATATGCACACACTTGCATGCACACACACACACACACACACACACACACACACACACACACACACACACACACACACACATTCCATTACTAGATAACCAAGGCCATATGCTTATAATGGGTTGTAATAACTGACAGGCTGTCATGATGATCAGAGCTTAACTATTTCAGTGGTCACCAGTTTAGGCTTTGAGTGCCAATTCTCCCATTATAAAGAAAGAAATAATTTGTAATTCTATTATGCATGTAATGTGCATGTCATCACCTGTACACCAGATTAGAGGAATTTTCAAAATATGGATGAAAAAAAAAGAATTCCCAAAGGAAGACGTCTTGACGCCCGTGGCATCTATTACTTAATAGGCAATTAGACGTTGTGACGTTTATGGCTACTAAACAGTTTTAAAGGGTCAGGACATCCCCCCCCCTTCCCCCTTGTCATTTATTTTATCAGAATTGAGAAATGAAAAGAAACATACAATGCAGGCGTGGTTATCCGTTGTTGTGGTCGGGAGGGGCGCAGTGGAGCGGACATATCATTATATCATTATGCCACAAAAAGGCTATCACATCGCTCCGGTTAGCATGTTGTGATCTGTTATGCTAGTTAATCACTCCATCTAGCTACAGACAGGTTGCACTCTTACTTCGGGATTTAAAATGGCCGATCCAAGGACCCGCGAAATGACATAATTTTGTAGCCTGGCAAGGGCTACTGAGGTGCCCAAAAACGACAGGATTACGACACTGACCTCATCAAACTCTGGCTAGCCATACATATGGAGAAGAATGTATCATCACCTACATCTGCATAATATGGAGCCAGCCAGCAAATCTACATCTGACCTCACTGACACCAGATCAATAGTTTAACTCCTGCTTCTCAAATGTACTGTATTAAGAAGCTCTGTTGTTTCAGCGCGACCTTGCCCTATGTAGCTTGTATGTAGATATTGTTGCGACCTTAGGTCGCACTTACTATGAAAACCAGCATCTTCCGTCCGTCTATCCCTCCGTCAGTTAGTCACCCACGCGTCCATATAATGGTCACGCCTCATAACATGCATATATGGTCACGCCTCAACATCAACCATCAACTTTGCATCACAGCTAGACCGTGAGGCAGCATTCTGTCTACTTCCTGAATCGAAGTCAGACAGCCCGGAGGCAACAGATGGCGTACACGTGTCAGCCTCCCCAATGGCAGAGAGGGTTTAATCTAACCCAGCTCAAATTAAGACTTGATGCAGCGTTTTTGATTTATTTTATACTGCTGTACAAAGGTGGTACACCGGCATTCCCGGTCGGGGATGAAATTATCAAAGTGAGGCTGAATTCATTGGCCCTGTACAACCACCACCTGTTGATAAACAGGTGCTTGTTCTCCAGAGTAAAAGTGAACAGCAGATGAGGGGATTAGCTATACGAACAGCGCTCACATCAACACCTGCATCCTGATATTGACTGAGGAGGGCTGTCCTATGCATGCATTATGTCTGCACAGCGTGAGACTGTGCATTGCTCCCCCTGTTGGTTCCGTGCCCCAGGCTGGTTGAGATTTGAAGGTTTGTTGAGGGGTTGGTTCAGGGTCCAAAGTGCAGCAGCAGGCTGAGGAGAGCCCCTGTACCACCATGTATTTTGTGTACAGTGGTGTAAAGTAACTTATAGTTAATTTACTCAATTATTGCACATTTTCTTTCTTTTTTGAGGGGCCTATATACAGCTTTTTGTCCTTAACCCGTGTCACATTTGCCATTGACAATGAAAGGAGAATTTACATCATATGTGGACGTCTGGACGACCAAATCGGGGATATATAGAACGAAAATACATTGCATGGATGCAACTGGGACGTGTCCTCAGTGATGTATCCCAAGGTCATCGGGTTTAGGGTCTCGCGAACATCATACCCCTCACTCGGGTGACCCAGCCAGGGGGATCAAGTCCCGACTGACGTCCCAGTAGCTACCCTCGATCAGACCCACTATAGGGAAAGACAGGGCCAAACAATCCGTTGGAACCACTCTGGAACTACTATGCCGGGACCGAGAGGTACTATTCTGGCATGTGGAGGGACTGGGCTCTGTGGGATGACTCCTGTCCGGGCCCCTACTATGTCTCACCAGGTCCACTCCTGCTCTCACCAGGAGTACAGCTAGGACCTGTGCATTGCACCAGACTCCCAGCACCAGACACTTCATTCAGGAGTGGTGGATTCTGGGCAACAGTAGCACTGCAGGCTCCACTTGCGGCTCGAATGGACCTCCTAAAGGCCTCACGGAGGATGCAGGCTCGGGCGCTAACCCATACTGCTCCCGGGGTGCCGAGAATACATCGCATGGATGCAACTGGGACGTATCCTCAGTGATGTATCCCAAGGTCATCAGGGTTTCGGGTCTCGCGAACATCATACCCCTCACTCAGGTGACCCAGCCGGGGTGATCAAGTCCGGACTTATGTCCCAGTGTGTATATATATATATATATATATATATATATATATATATTATCTGCAATAATGACGTTTGATTTCCACACTGAGGGTGTCAGCTGTCAGCGCACACGCACGCACATGTGCACACACACACACACACACACACACACACATGTCACACACACACACACACACACACACACACAGTGAGGTGAAGTGGAAGTCACTGAGGTGTTGAAAAGTGAGGGTGAGGCTTGGGAGAGAGAAAAAATATTAATTTCCCTTCTCTGTGTGTGTGTTTGTGTGCGTGCGTGCCACTGATTCATTGACGTTTTAATTTGTTTTAATTGCCGCTGTTGTTGGTGTTTTGAGGGATTAGAAGGATTTGTCCTGATCGATTAAATCAATTATTTTGATTATCTCTTACACCTCTAGTGGTAAAATAATATTAATGTTCATAGGAGCATAATGCATTCAGCCATGAAATTAGGCCATTATAGTGGTGAGACAGGAGAAGAGTTGTTTAGACCAAATTGGGTCGCCAGGTGGGCAAAATGTCAAGCCAGTGACAAGATTGCAGGGTATATGGGCGACAATATTGGTGTGGCTGTTTGCGGTGTTAAACTGAAATTAAAAGGATTAAATGTGTGCTGGCCTGGGAGTGTTTAATCCGTATTTAGACAGTTGGCAGGACAGGGTTATTAGCTAATGAAAAGACATGTCCATGTGCTAATTAGAGGATATGGGGAGTTTAGTTTGGCGATGTTGCCATGCAGGCTAGTTGCCAGGTTTGACTGATTTGAAGCCAGCCAAGTGGATTGGTATATAGAGTAGTCTATGCTGTCATCACAAAGACCACACGCATGCACAGAAACATGCACACGAAGGCATGCATGCATGCACAGACCCACAAAGAAACATTACATATGTGTATCTACAATTTTAAGTCATGTTTGTTTGACCTCAACAATCTTCTAGATTTCGTTTGTTTTCTAACACTTTGGCAATGTAAGATTATGTTTTAGTTGGAACTGACAGAGAGGAATACAGAGACGTTTAGATATATGTTGCTACTTCAGGTCGTATCAGCTTTAAAAGTGGCCTATTTGATGCATGGTAGAGGACACAAATTATACTGACGCAGCATGAAGTTGCCAGTTTGGACAGATGCAGTTTGTCTCTCTCTCTCGTTCTTTCTTTCTTTTATCACCAGAACAGATAAACACTTTACTGTGCCGTTTGATTTGTCCAGGTGTGCCGCGAGATTTGTCCGAAAGTAACACTTTTCATAGCCTAAAAATCTCGGGTCACATCGGCGTTAATGTGCTGCGTTAACCCGATAAATAAATATCGGGGTCTCACTCTGCACAGAGCCTCTGGGTCTGCAGCGGCCAGCAACACTAAATTTCTACTAAAGAAAGAGGCAGCGATGGAGCCATAAATCCATAAATGCGGGGACATAATTGCGCAAAATACTGTTAAACATGACGGCAGCAGCCTTCCAGCTTTGACCAGGGTTGCCACATTGACTGAGAGGGAAACAAGCAACCAGGTCTATGAAAATGTTAACAGGCCAGATCAAGTCAGAAAATCTGAAAAAGTCAGAAAATAAATCTAGAATAAGCAACAATATTGCTGACTGTCAAACATCATTGTCCAATGTTGTTTTAGAGCAGTGGTTCTCAAACATTTTCATGTCATGGACCACTAATATTCTATATATATATATATACATACACCGGTATATATACAGTATATACACACACCGTATATCTAGGTGTGCCCCGAGATTTTTAGGCTATGAAAAGTGTGCCCTGGGACAAAAAAGGTTGAGAAACACTGTATTAGAGTAGAGTGAGGGGAGTCATATTGTTTTTTGGGAGTGGAGAGAGGAAGAGCTGACAGCTTGGCCAATATCACGTACCATTCACCAAGCGTGACGTGCTGCCTTCATTTGTCCGTATCGCGGCTGTAGCTCATTAGTTTTAGCAAGCATTTGGCCCAGGTTTATTGTTACATCTTTCTTCAGACAATGCAGCAGGAACACATTAAACACAGCAAACAAAGGGATATAATAAAGAGTACAAAATAGCAAACAAAGAGTAAAACAGAGTAACACTAACTGGCCAAATTTGACTGAGGGACTTCCATTGGATTTTTTTATGTACATGAAGGGCCTACTTCATACTGCATTTGTCTTTTGATATTTAATAGGATAATTTCTGTGCAAGGCTTTGGTTTTGAAGTGAATTGGAGGCAGGATAGCAAAGTGAAGGTAAGTGTTGAATGAATGGTTTCTGATTCTGATTTTGAGCATCCGATTGAAATGAGCAAAAAGCTCTAGTCAGGCAAATGCACACATCATAAACAGACTCTGGACTGGAAGACTCTGGCTGGCAGATGAGGCTAGACAGGAATCCCCATGGACCATGATGTTTGCAGATGACATTGTGAATCTGTAGTGAGAGCAGTGAGCAGGTAGAGGAAAATCTAGAGAGGTGGAGATATGCTGTGGAAAGGAGAGGAATGAATGTTAGCCGCAGCAAGACTGAATACATGTGTGTGAATGAGAGGAACCCACGTGGAACAGTGAGGTTACAGGGAGTAGACGTGAAGAAGGTGGAGGACTTAGGGTCAACATTTCAGAGCAATGGAGAGGGTGGAAAAGAGGTGAAGAAACGAGTGGCAAGCAGGTTGGAATGGGTGGAGAAAAGTGTCACGTGATGTGTGATAGGAAAGTATCAGCAGAATGAAAGGGAAGGCGTACAAGACGTTGGTGAGGCCAGCTATGTTGTATGGTTTAGAGACAGTCGCACTGAGGAAAAGTCAGGAAGCAGAGCTGGAGGTAGCAGAGACTAAAATGTTGAGGTTTTCTCTGGGAGTAACAAGGATGGATAGGATCAGGAATGAGTACATCAGAGGGACAGCGCGCATGTCAGATGTTTTGGACATAAAGCCAGAGAAGCCATGCAGACTGAGATGGTTTGGACACGGGGATAGTGAGTATATCTGTAGAAGGTTCTTGAGGTTGGAACTGCCAGGCAGGAAGCCTAGAGGAAGACCACAGAGAATATTTAGTGAAAGTTAGTAACATGAAGTTAGTTGGTGTGAGAGAAGAGGAGGTAGAGGACAGGGTGAGATGGAGGCAGATGATTCGCTGTGGCGTCCCCTGAAGGGAAAAGCCAACAAAATTTGTTTAGCGCTGTATATTTAATATGAACAACCCAATAGATATCCGCCAGCAATGTTGTAGTGGTATAGGTATGGCTCCCCCATATCTTGCAAGTATGATTGAACCCTACAAACCCTCCCGCGCACTCAGATCAGCCAACGCAGGGAAGCTGGAAGTACCCTCACTAAAAACGCCGGGACAACGCTCCACACGTCCCAAACTCTTCTCCCTTCTGGCTCCAAAACTGTGGAATGCACTTCCCATTGCAGTCAGAACTGTAGCATCACTCCCAATCTTCCGCCGTAGTCTGAAAACCCACCTTTTCAGACTCCATCATGGCCCATAGCACTACCCCCTTAGATAGCATTTCGGTAGACTTAGATAGCATTTGATAGACTTATAGCCTGTTATGTAGACAGCACTATAATTGCATTGTATATAGTCATAGCACGCCATAGTACATACTGTATGTATAGCATAGTAGTATAGATATATAGTTTATATGTATAGTCTCATAATATAGATATTCCACTGTTACTTTCTTAGCTTACGCATGTTTCATGATAAATACTTTTTTGTGATGTATTCCCAGGCTTTTTGTTCCTGCTTAATGTAAATCGCTCTGGATTAAGAGCGTCTGCTAAATGCCTAAATTGTAAAATTGTAAATTGTAGCACTTGCTATGCACTTGCAAGTGAAAGTTAAAAGTGAATAAGACACAGAACAAGAGACAAAATACAGTAATGACTCAGACAGAGTGAGATAGACAGCCAGACAGACAGACATTGAAGGTGATAAAACACAGAGACGTGAAGTATATACAGCATTGTATTTCCTGCTACAGCTACAAATGTATTTTTGGATTCAGCACAAGCACATATTTCCAGCAAACCCTGAATGCTATGTCTGGGACAATCATATCCCAAGATGTCTAAAAGTAAATGAATCCATTCATCATACAGTACACTTTCCTCTTTGACAATGCTGACTATATTGTATAGTCGTCTGTTTGTAAGATTTGATCAGCCCACTCAAGATTTTCACGTATCCCCCTAGCCACTGTCTCACATTTTGGGATCAGTAAGTCCCTTGTTATAAATTTAAATCAGGCTTGAAAAGATTGGAGAGGGGCGCCCACAAGCAGCAAACATTGAGCGCAGATGTCTTCGCTCAGTGCAGGTGTAGTGTAGCTCTCATTACATGATATTTAAAGCACTACGCCACTTACAGAGCGTGTTCTAGACTGTGGACATGGACTCTTAATCAACAACACTACAGGGTGTAGTGATAAGGGTCTTTCCAGCTCTTTAATAAACAGAACATCCATGTTCAGGTCTGAATACCAATTATATCCAATCAAGAGAGAGATCATTCATCGTCCAGTTTGCATGTTACTGAACACTATACAGTAGCAACCATTATTCATACTACAGAGCTATTTATTAATGTCAGAGTACTTAGGGCAGGTACTTAGTGTACCTATTATCATAGTATCTGGAGGTTACTACTGTATGCCACTCAAAATATTATTGGCCCAGGAATGCGACAAAAACTAAAACATATCCATATACATATCCATGCCTTCATGGCGTGTGCAATTGATAGAAAATAAGTATTTTGGGGGGGGGGGGGGGGGGGGGGTGAACTATACTCCTTTAACAGTCTGCTTAACCAATTGGGTAGAGCACATTGAATTCATAGTTGTCATTGAAAACAATGTGCATACATTTGCACTAAGACACCTTTATGAAAGCATCCATTTCACATAATACACAAGTGACCTTATATAAATTGAAAAACTTTGTTTTTACTTTTTTCTACCACTGGTGCATGGTAGTTATAGCCTAACTTCTGCTGTCAGAGTGAGTTGGCCTGCCATCACAGTAACAGGGGTTCCGTTTTGGGTGTATGTTCCCCTCTAATGGAAAAAAGTCTTTCTATTAGAGAGAGATAACGATAAATATAGAAGGGATTGTTATTTGGCTGGGGACAGGACTGGAAGGACAGACTTTTGCCTGGACAGATTGATAGGGTGCAATGGTGCCAAGCTGAGGCCATTTCCAGCACTATTTTACAGAAGTGCTGACGGCTGCCGAGCAGAAAATGTGCTTATAGCCCCACAAACTTTCCTTGAGCATTGTCACCACTCAGCCTCTACTTCTTTTTCCAATTTATGTCATGTGACAGAACCCTAAAGTGAGCAGAGACCATGTTCTTAATTCCCATTTGTTTTATTGTATACACTAGGTTATCTTTATTGCATTTTGTATTTTGTAGCTCACTTTTGCTCTCTGGGATCAGTGAAAGTTGACCCAACCTCATGTAGTTTCATCTCACCTCCTCACCTCAGCTCAACTACCGTAATTGTATCTTAAAGTAAAACAGGTTAGGGAATTAACACCAAATTCCGCAGTAGCCAGACGATTATGTCCGGTGCACTATTATTGAAAAGGAAAAATAATACTTTACCCCAAAATTACTTGTTTTGTTTTTGTATCAATTATAAATCCATGTAGCCCTGCACACATGTTTTATTTTGTTTACAGTGAATGAAGAATCCAAACACAAACAGTAACAACAACTTTCACAGTGTAATCCATTAAGTGCCTTTTATCCAGTCATATGCACAGCAGTTCTTCAGAAATACAGCTTATTCTTTGAAAACTTTACTTTTAAAATAGCCTACTATCTCTGAGGATGAACAGTTGAGCAACATTTCTGGTCAGATAGCCAAGCAGAAAGTGTGCCAGTTTTCAATGAGCGAGAGGCTGTAATTACAACTTCATAATATCAGTGCCGCCATTGAAAGTTAAAGTGGAACCAAAGTTGTTTTGGCAAGGGCTTTTAAGTTAATGGGAAAATAAAGTTTTTTGGTGAGGGCTCATCTCATTTTGATCATTACAGCATTTTATGGTTGGGAAAATATTGCAGCTTCATCTAAAATATATTAAAGGGGAAAAAAACGTTATATCTAAAGAGAGCGGGAAAAAATGTAACCTCAAGTTCGTGCCCTGCTACAGCCCTGTTCACCAATACTAAAATTAAACAATCCCCCGGGGTCCAGAAGAACTACATTTCAACACATTTGTAGGCGGTATATGCATTTTACAGCCCACAGGGCAGGGACTGAGAGAGAGAGAGAGAGAGAGAGAGAGAGGTCATTTTTGGAGCGTCCGACAATGGAGTGCCGTCCAGGGGTCTTGCCAAAACGATGCAGCAGAGAGCTTCCATGCAGGCCAGGGTTGTTTGAGCTAGGGAGGCACGTGGGTGGGTCTGCTGGTAGGGAGGAAGAATTTGCCAGCGTTATTATTTGACAGAAATGCTGACATGTTTCTCAACCAGAAAATGTGCTTATAACCCCGGAAAATATCCTTGGCTTTCTCTAGCAGTCAGTCACCTATTCAATCACCCCTGTGTTCACTCACCATATAACCGATGTGGTGTCACGGTGGTGGGCCTAGTTCCAGGCTCTTAGTCCGACATAAGTGAATGCTGAATATTAAAGGTTAACAATAATATTCATAATGGTCCAGCTGTGGTGTTTGTTGTGATGGGAAGAGATCGGTTGACGGGAGGGGAGCTGGAATGTTGCTGCAGTGAGCCGATCAAGGCCCCATAATACACTGGGGGTGGGGGGTAAACCGGGGTTGTGAGTTCTTGTGTTGGGCACCCAGCCTCTCTATTACTGTAGTGTGGCAGCGGCTTGGCTTACCATGCATGACCAGTGACTACCCATAACAGCTTGCCATTTCAGGACCATGGAGAGCACTACAGTATATGATCAGCACCATGGACAGCTCAGAAGCACTAACAGGAGGACAGTTCCCTCTGGGTGTTATTGTCATGGTCTGTCGCTCTACAGACCATGTCTCCTCATCAGCCACTCCCACTCTCCATTCCCTCTCTCAGTCCTTGTTACACACCTATTTCCACCCCCTCTTCAGCCCAACAGTGCCATGCCCAATCCACACCTGAGAACACTTCTGCAATCACCCTGCTCCCTATAAAACTGGACTCATTACACAAACACACTGTCAGGACATACATTGTTGTTCCAGTGATCTGCCTTGGACTCCTGGTTTGCTATTTTGGTCTCCTAGAAGGTATTTTGGATTTCATGAGCTTTGTGTAACTTTTGGACTTCTGGCTTATATGCAGTTATTCTTTGAATGTTTTGCATTTTTGGACTTTTGGATTTTGCCATTTTGCTCCTGAAGTTTTGCCTTTTTTGGATTTACATTTTGCATTGACTTTACTTTGGCTGTATGTATTTCTCTGCATGAATAAATACTTTAATTTAAGACTATTCTGCGTTTGGCTCTGCACTTGGGTTCAGTCCTTCACTGCGAACCGTGACAGTTATGATGTAGTTCTAATGCTGATAGTAGCCTCGCGTAGCCAGCCTTCATCTGCCTTTGCAATGCATATTGCCCCAGGCGAGGCAGTTTACATCTGGCCCCTCTCAACTGTGGGAGGACTTCACTGCCAAATTGATTCTGTGAAAAAAATCATGTTTGGATAATTGATTATAATGATATACTAATAAATACTTTCTTTATAGTGGTTTTCATTTTTATTTCTTCACAGAATCAAAGGTGTTATGGTCATGATTCACCAGGATCCTGGATGAAGAACTTCAGCTCAAATTAATTGTATACATTGCATATACAATGGTATACACTTTGTTGAAGTGTCTCACCCCGCCCCCAATACTGGCACCGACTTATGGTACCCAAGCCAACTTATAGCATTTCTACATTGGGTATCAGTACTTTAACTGTACTAAACTATACCTAAATCCAATATACTTAGAGTCCTCAAGGGGTAACAAGACAAACACCCTTTCCCCCTCTAGGTCTACGCTATATATATTTGGGCCAGAACAGGGATGCTATGGGATGCTATGTGTTTCAGTCTAAACATAAGAACATAAGAACCACGACTGGCATCGGTAACAGAGAAGAACAGAGTGGAAGAGTTCAATGTCACTCCTATAGTAGCTGACCGTGGCAACATGGCATGTTTTCAGAGAATGACGCACGCATGTGATGTATGCACAACAGGAGTGCTGACATTGTACCCGTGAACATCTGTTTGTTCCCTGGATCTGAGGGAATGACACTCATCCAGAAGCACGCTTGCACGCACGCACATCTGTGTGGTCGCTGTTCTCTGTTCTCTGTTCAGCCAAATGTGATTTAATTCTTACTTTTATGTTTTGTATAGTTGTTGGTTTATCTCTCTCTCCCTCCTATCTCCTCTGTACAGCATCTGTTCACATGCAGGTGATTAATTGGCGGGGGTCCTGCGTGGCGCTGCGTCTCTCCGCAGAGCACATGGGCTCTCTGGAGATGAGCGGCTGAACCTGTTAGAAAAAGCTCTTTGGAATATGCCTTTCTCTCTTTGCCTTGCTGTCTCTCTCAGTCTGTGTAATAGTCCTCTGTGTGAGAACGCTTAGCAGATGGAATTACGACTCCTATACTGTTGCTAACTTGTCTGTCTGTCTGTCTGTCTGTCTGTCTGTCATTATTTCACTCGTTCTCTGTCTCCACCACTCTCACCCACTACTCTTTTTTCACACACACACACCAGATGAAGAGCCTTGGCTCGAAACGTCGTCAATAAATGTATCCTTTGGAGCATATGAGTGTGCGGGTTCCCTTCTCTTTTCACACACACACACACACACACACACACACACACACACACACACACACACACACACACAGACACAGACACAGACACAGACACACACACACACTCTTTTCCTCTCCTCTCCTCTCCTCTCCTCTCCTCAACTTTCCTCTCGCACAAACACTACACAGCTTCTTCCAATAGCTAGCCAGCTGAGAATTGTGGTTATAGTGTTCATATTTTCTTTACAGTGTACATCTGACATTTCACACGAGGACTGCACGTTTTAAAAATGTGTATTTATTGTCACTGTGTGCAGCAATTTAATTCTTTATTGTTGGTCACTTCACCTGCCTCTCCTCTGCAGTGCTGGCATTCCTGTTGATTGGAAGGTGCCAATAGAGGAGGAGGGGTGTTTGTTCATATGTTTGTATTATGCTTTGTCTTATTTATTACTGTGTACATGTATATGAATTGGCGCCGGAAACTGTTGACATTGTAAAGTACTTAATGATTTATAAGATAACTCATGGGCCTTAGTTAACCCGGTTTGGGTTTATTGGGTTACCATTTACTGATCATGATATGGTTTGTTCCATCTGTAGCCATGCTACAGGTGGGGAGGGTTCAGTATGGCTTCAGGCTAGTAAGAGACCACATCAGGGGAGCGCTGCCAGGGCTTCCTGGAAGGCATATAGCCTGTTAGCAGTATCTTAAGTTCCTGTTTTGTTGTTGAGGGGCGCTATTTACTTTTGGCCAGACTCTTTTTTTGTTGTTGTATCATCACCAGCTTGCACTGCATGTTCATCCTTGAGAGGTAAATATAGTGTAGGCTACCCAAATCTGTACTGGTGGACCTTTTTGATCCTTGTGCTGTCGGCCAGCCTTTCCACACTCCCCTCTGTCCTTTAATTCTTCCATCTCCTCACATCTCCTTTCTTCATGACTAATTTCCTCTCCTCACACTGCCTGTGTAGGAGGATTTTGGCGTTTTGACTGGAACCCGACTTCCTGCTGAGCCAATGACAGACGGCGAGGACTGCCGCTGACGCTCCATTCCTCTGTCCAACCCGTGTGGGCAACACCCGCCCACCCGCCCGCCCACCCGCCTGCCCGCAGGCACTTGCACGTGTACCCTGATGAGCGCCAGCGCTGGAGCCTGTCCAGTGAGGAGAAGAGGAGGAGGCCCACCCGCCCTGTCTGAGAGGTAGGATCTCACTGCTGATTGGCTGAGACAAACAGAGCAGCGTTTGACCACTGAACAGGATTAACTTGTGTTGTGGGTCATGGTGATGCACGTGCGGCGCTCTGGCTTTTAAACACACATGCACGTGCGCGTGCTCGCCCCCACACGCACATACACACACGCACACACACACGCACACATGCACACTCACACCATAGTCACACACAGTGTGTAGTTATTTATGGCCTGACACAAACAGGAAAGTGCGTGCGTGTGGGCGTGCGGGACCTGATGAGAAAAGGGATGAACTGTGAGAGAGAGATAAGTAATCCAGCATCTCGCACACATGCAGGCACAGAAGCACAGGTACTGTATCAGGTTAAAAAATAATTCCTCTTTCGAGTCAGTGTGCTGTGAAGTAAATGTGTTTGCTATAATAGATACTGCCATGTGTGTGTGGCGTGCGTGCGTGCGTGCGCAAAAGAGCTCTAGCGCAACAAGAGCTCTATAGCGAACGACAGAAAGCGTGAGATTGCATTGTGAAGTGAGTTTTGGAACTCATGATCTTGACATCGAAGGAGTGATTCACACAACTTTATAGCATACTATTATTTGGAAAATAATTTCCAAATCATTATTTCATTTGAAGGAAACTTTTACAATATTGTGAAACTCACTTTTCAGCTTTCATATTTGATCCTGTACCTGTTCCATGTTGTAATTATTCCCATGAACGTCTCACACTGACTGCAACACTCATCCAGAAGCAGCGATTCAATGCCTCTGCTTTTGATTTCTCCCATTCCAGTCATTCATGTTTATGGCCGATGGGAATGTGTTTTTATCCCTGCTTCTGGTCAGACTGAAATTCATGGAATGTTGCTGCAGTGAGCCGATCAAGGCCCCATAATACACTGGGGGTGGGGGGTAAACCGGGGTTGTGAGTTCTTGTGTTGGGCACCCAGCCTCTCTATTACTGTAGTGTGGCAGCGGCTTGGCTTACCATGCATGACCAGTGACTACCCATAACAGCTTGCCATTTCAGGACCATGGAGAGCACTACCGTATAGGATCAGCACCATGGACAGCTCAGAAGCACTAACAATAATTTGGGAAATGTATAGTTATATTTTAAATGTATGTTTGATAATATCACAATGTAGCAATTGAATTAAAAATATATTGCTCTCTCTGTCGCAACAACAAGGCCACTGTTATTGTGCGTATGGCAAGCACGGCTCTACTGTATAATATAAAGTTGCTTTTATCTACCGCTCCTTTGATTGGTCGGTCAGTGAAAACTGTTAAAATAGTGAAGACGGTGAAAACGGTACAACCCGACAGGTTCCGGTGCGTGCTCTCTCACTCATTCTGTGTTTTTGATTGAAATGTTTTCCGATCCCAATAGAAATCTTACATGATTATGCAATTTCTAAAATGTGATATTATACAGAACTAAACGGCACTTACTTGTTTTCCGGTGGGAACGGCGAACAGAAATGAACCGGAGGCAATCAGTCAGACATGAAAGCATCCCCGCAGTGGCTTCAGGCAGCAGGTGGGAGATTAACGGTAGTGCAGGGCTTTGACCCAGGGGGATCTGGTGGAACTGGAAACCCATGCCTTCGTGGAATTGATTTTTGATAACAAAATTAAACAAAACAAAAAATCAATTTAACCAAACTTTTTTTATTTTATATAAGCTTGTATATCTGCTATTTGTCATACAACACAGTATGGCTTAAGTGGTTAAAGGAGTAGTTCACCCAAAAATACTTATTTTCAAACTTGTACTAATCCAATTTTTGGGGATTATGTGTTAGGGTTAGTGATATTATATGTTTTTCTTTTTATTATTATTATTATTATTATTATTATATTTTTTATTGTAAGGCAATAATTTGATGACTTGAGCTTATCAAATTACCGCAGGTGTTTCTTGGAGACAGTGTATTCGAGACACTGCAAGTCTCCTACCATCAAAACTCCTTGAATTCAAAGCTTCATGGGGTGTGTAATTGATAGAAAATAAGTAATTTGCTGGGGTGAACGTCTCTTTAAAGAGAATGACTACCCCCCCCACCCATCCCCAAATTGAACCCTGGCGTAACGTGTGATCACAGGACATTATCTTAGTCACCACCACCGCTGCATGGCTTAGAAAGGCTCTACGGGAAGATGGATTGCTCAGTGTTTAAGATTGATTACTGTTAATGACTTTTTCTGAGGCAGTGTTGTATTCAAGTCTTGCACGAGCTATTCTACAGATTTCTCTACATGTACTGCAAGTGTGCACCCTAATTCATTTTGGTATATATGCTGCACTTCCCAGCTTGGTAATAAATCATACCTGGATAATGTCACAGGTTTAAAATGGATTGCACAATTATGAGATAGAAAAACTCGCAGAGATTTGGATGTTCTTATAAAAAATGTTGTAAACTTCAGCACTGTTGTTGTGCTTGTGGAATTAACAAATTAAGTTTTTAATAGATCTTTCTACATTGACCAGCCAGATGTCTGGGTTACACAGCTATGTGTGTGTTTAGGTGGTCATAAAAGACTGTCAGGGAAGTAACGAAAAGCAAAATACAACTAAGGCATAACTTACTAGAAACAGAAGGGAATCGAATTCACACAAACAAACTAAAGCAAACAAAGACTGTGTTTTGCGTTAGCCCCTGGTCTCTGTTTTGTGCTGGTGGGTAGCCAGCACTCATCTTAAAGGTCTGTTCAAATGGGCAGCGATGAATGCTTACATTGTCGCCTGGATCAACGACAGGTCTGCGTTCTGCTCAAGAGGGGCGCGACAACGCATTACGCTTGCGTTGTTTGCCCCTCGACTTTTCTGCGTGTACAAAAAAAAAACACAGATCTCATTGAAAATGAACTATGGGCGCATTAAATCACTGCCTGTTTGAAAGGACCTTAACACCAACTTACTATAATGACCTTTTAATATGCTAGCTATTAGCATTGTGTGTGTGTGTGTGTGTGTGTGTGTGTGTGTGTGTGGTGTGTGTGTGTGTGTGTGTGTGTGTGTGTGTGTGTGTGTGTGTGTGTGTGTGTGTGTGTGTGTGTGTGTGTGTGTGTGTGTGTGCGTGCGTGCGTGCGAGAGAGAGCTTGTGGCTGTGTGTTACACTAATGAACACTTAATAGTCACATTAATGTGAGACTCAACTCAGAAAGGCAAATAGTCCCATTAGCTTGCTATAACACACACACACACACACACGCATGCACGCGCACACATGCACATTACCAGTATAGTGTTGCGGTGAATAATTTGCTATTATGCAGTGACAAGCCTATTTGAATGCTACTTTTGAGTCTAATGGCAGGTATAGAACTGTAATTAGACGTACAGTAATGGAGGTGGATAAAAAAGCTGAGCAATTATTGTAGAGGACAGACCAACAGTACACTGTGAGAGCTTGAACATGGAGAGGGTGAACTCCCTCAACTTCCATTCCATGAGAAGACACTCTGTTGCTTTGTGTTGCACTGTTGTTGTGCTTGGGGAATTAACAAGTAACAACTGTTTGGGGTTCTTCTTCTTGTTGATATCTACAGTAGCAAGAATCGGCCTCAGTCCTAAATCGGAGATCTTTCTACATTGACCAGCCAGATAGTCTGGCTTTCAAACCCAAACGTGTGTGTGTGTGTGTGTGCACGGTATAGACCTGTAATCAGACTTGTAGTAATGGAGGAGGTGTGTTGCGTAGAGGGTGAAGTCTTGCAAACGCTGTTTACCCTCCTTGTTCTTCAGAAATGGTGTTTACCCTCCTCGTCCGGAGCGTTTGTTCATCGTCTGTGCACTGGTACACTCCTAACGGCTACGGTGTGCCAACATACCAGACGATCTATCAGAGTGGCCTGTGACCCAAAAGAGAAAGTAGATGTTTTCCCGGGACCCAACTAGTGAAAATAGCAAATCTACAAACTCACAACACGCCACACCTCGTTGTGAGCTTGTAGATCAGCTATTTTCACTAGTTATTAAACATTTGTGTTCTCATTTATGGAATTTCTTAGATTTGTCTTTTATTTATTCATGAAAATGTCGTGAATAAATAAAAGACAAATCTTTTTCACAATCATTAAAATGATTGTGAAAAAATAAATCCATTGAGTTTTTTTCTTTTTAGAACTCAGGGATGGCTCGTTTCAGTCCTCTCTCACAGGTATAGGAGCTATTGTGAGTAGTCCACAACCTAACACCCACTCTTCAGAGCTGGGAATAAAAACAACCACTACCGTATACCTCCATCACACTGACTGCATGCCTGGCAGACAGGAGAGACAGATGAGGGAAGATGGATGTTGGATGTTATCTGAAACCCTCTGCACCGAATGATAGTTTCTCAAAAGAGACCACATTAAGTGTCTGCACTCATTGTTGCAGATATTGCTTCCCCAATCCATATTACTTGTTAATCAATTACAAGAACAGTTTGAACTACAGTAACAGCTTGCTGCCATTTTTAGCGTATGCACTAATATACCATGGACAAACAAGATCATATCACGTTGTTAATCCTCTATTGTTCTAATTAACTCTAAGCTCGTTCCAGTACAGATATATGGTTTGTGTCAGATTGTAACAGTGTGGCTGATATTACTGTGTTAGACAACGGAGGAAGAGATACTGAATGATGGACAAACGGATATTAATTCTGAGAAGATCGATGGGGAAGAAACATATGGAGAAACCCGATCCGTGTGATGAGGGTTTACCATTTACCACTATGCCAACGTTTGTGTTGTGTTATTAGTCACATCTCTATTTTTCCTCACTCCCTTCACAGTAAAATCCATAGACATTTAACACAGAAGAGTTGACAAATGGAACCACAATGGACGTTGCAGGTCGATTTGGTTACATTTGTCAACTCTTTGGAGTTACTGTGTTCTTCCCATTTTTAACTCAAGGTCGGCGGACTTATCACCTTGGTGTGGCAGGCGGTAGGTACAGTAGCTGTGTCCAGCCACGGCACCAAGGACACACAGCCTGTTAGCTGGCGGGACGGCTGGCACAAAGCTCTGCCTGCATGTCCCCTGGCACTGCCAGACAGGTCCATACAGCTGTATCCAGTTGGGCCCAACAGCTATGCAGACACAATCTATTACTGTATGATGGTACACCGCATAGACACTGTACAGTACTCTGCAGTGCTGTGGTACTGCTGTGTCATTATATTTCCTATTCACATTTCTATTTTGTATCGCGTATCATTTATAGTTGAATCCCATGAGTCGCTCGTTGTCTGTCAGGTAGACTAACCTTTCAGGCATCTTAGGCCGTTAGTGACTTCTACTTAGACTCCTCTGCAATATCTCTTCCTCAGGCAACAATTATCTTTGCGTATTGCCTAATATTGTGATGTAGGGGTTAGAGTGGTTAATGATAGTAAGATGGATGTACACGATAAACATAGACATTTCACTGATGCCATTTCTACTGTATATAAATTGGAATAAATGCCTAGTTTCCTGACATCACAGTGGTGAACCAGTTAGTATTACAATTTAGGCATTTAGCAGACGCTCTTAATCCAGAGCGACTTACATTTAAGCAAGAACAAAAGCATGGGAATACATCACATAAAAGCATTTATCAATATCATGAAACATGCGTAAGCTAAGAAAGTAACAGTGGAATATCTATATAATGAAACTATACATACACTATACATATAAACTATACATATTTACTACTATGCTATACATATGTACTATGGCGTGCTATGACTATATACAATACAATTATAGTGCTGTCTACATAACATGCTATAAGTCTGTGTCAAATGCTATCTAAGCCAACAGAAATGCTATCTAAGGGGTTAGGGTAAGTGCTATAGGCCATGATGGAGTCTGAAAAGGTGGGTTTTCAGGCTACGGCGAAAGATTGGGAGTGATGCTGCAGTTCTGACTGCAATGGGAAGTGCATTCCACAGTTTTGGAGCCAGAAGGGAGAAGAGTTTGGGACGTGTGGAGCGTTGTCCCAGCGTTTTTAGTGAGGGTACTTCCAGTTTCTCTGCGTTGGCTGATCTGAGAGTATAAGGGGTCATGCAATTTTCCCCCTGTGTTCTTAAACAAATGGCCCTAACGGTTTCACTCATATATGGATATGAAGAATCAACTGACTGTGAGAAATTGTTAATGTTACTGCATGCCACCAAGTTAGCTACATTTTTGCTTTAGAAACAGACTGTATCAAATATGAGTGACTGACTATCATAAACGATACAGAGCCACACCCGACAATATTGTTAAGACAGTATGGTTATTTTTGGACCACAAACAAGACAATTTTAAGAAACCCAATGTTATTCTCCATTCAGAAAATACTTCTGGGAACCAGGGGATGAGCGAGCTAGTCACGTCAGGACTTCTGTGCTCTATATACGTAGATTAGATACAACACTAATCACTCTTTCATAATTAGCTTACAGGGCCTGGTATGGTCATGTATGACAAAGCAATGCATAGGCCTTTTACTCATCAGCCGTTTAAATGAGCTCGCTCATGTAATTACTTATTACGTGCTTAATTAACTTTCATTTCTAAATGCCATTTACTTAATTCCTACTGTAACATATTTCACACGTGCACATAAGTGTAGCCTCTAAAACGTGTGGGAAAAAAAGCAACTGTTGAGTTGGTTGAAAAGCTTGTGTGTGTGTGTGTGTGTGTGTGTGTGTGTGTGTGTGTGTGTGTGTGTGTGTGTGTGTGTGTGTGTGTGTGTGTGTGTGTGTGTGTGTGTGTGTGTGTGTGTGTGTGTGTGTGTGTGTGTGTGTGTGTGTGTGTGTGTGTCCAAATGGTGACACCTTTTATGTATATCAAAGCAACTGCTCTGTTAACATCTTTACATGGCCAGCTCAGCCGAGACACAACCATCAACTGCTGATGATGTTCCTCTAAAACGAAACAAAAGTAATCTCATTGCTGATTGGTTTGTCTTCAATATGATTCATGCATTTTGTCTGACCGAGCAAATGGTGATTATGTTCTGCTTATTCAATCTCTGGTTGTACTTATATTCTGGTGGTTCTCATCCAATTGGGTTAAAGGAAATTAATCTGATTCTGAGGATAACAGTACCTTTGTACAAAATTATGCTATTGATCTTTCCGGAGAAGGAAATACCTGCAGTCCTAGAGATCTAAACATTGATGACGGCCCTTTCACAACAGGGGAGTTTGCCAAGGTCAAAGCCTCCCTGAGGCAAGGGAAAAGTGCTGGACCTGACGGCATTCCACCAGAGGTAATCACGAACTGCAATCTGGATGATGTCATCTTGGAGATCTGCAACCAGGCTCTAATGGAAAACATCATGCCAGAAATATGGTCTCTGTCTCACATCATCCCAATACCAAAATCTGGAGATCTCTCAAAACCTGACAATTACCGTGGTATCAGCCTGGCCTGTATCTTTGCAGAAATGTTCAACCACATGATACTGAACAGGATAAGGAGCGCAATCGATCCCCACCTACAGGGAAAATCAAAACGGATTCAGAGAGGGGAGAACCACCTTAGCCCAGATCCTTGTGTCACGGAGGATCATTGAAGAGGTAAATGAAGAACAACCTAGCAGCAGTGCTAAGCTTCATTGACTTAAGGAAGGCCTTCGACTCAATCCATAGAGAAATTATGTTGAGAATACTCAAGGTCTACGAGAGCCCGAGTGACAACGCCGGACGGTAACGATGAATTCAACATCCAAACCGGAGTGCTGCAGGGAGCCCCCTTCCTTTTATAATAGTATTGGACTATGCTCTGAGACAAGCTATTAAAAGGAAAGGAGCAGGAGCTCGGCTTCACTATCGTACCCAGAAGGTCTACGAGACACCCTGCAGAAACCCTCACAGACCTCACAGGTCATAACCTATAACTTCCCCCAAGAACATCTGCCCCTAACAACAATAGAGGGTACTGCGCTAAAGGGGGTCAGTGACTTTAAATACCTGGGCACATGGGTCGGCTCCACAGAAAAGGACCTTAAAGTGAGGAAATCTTAATGGTATGACCAGTGTGTGGAAATCCAACCTCCCCCGACGCATCAAGAACAGTTTCTTCTCTGCGACTGTGGTGTCTGTTCTCCTCTATGACTGTGAATGCTGGACACTAACACAAGCCCTACAGAGGGAAAGAGAAAAAGTGCGACCGCCTTCTTCAGAACAGTGATTCCCAAAAGTGAATAAAGCAGATCTACAAGCACATAACTCATCACTTTGTGCCGCGTTGCAAACTTGTAGTTTTCACAAATTCCCGCCCCGGGAGGAAACCTCCTAACTCCATTTTTGAGGTTTTTGATTGTTTTTTTACACCACCACCTCTCTCTCTCTCATGCAAGTAATTGACAATACCACCGAACTCCAAAATTTCAGGAAATGAAAAATGTTGGAGTTAGGTGGTTTCTTCCCGACAGCAGAGATATGAAGGATCTATCTGGAAAAAAAAAACAAGATTGGGAAACACGTGGGCAACTGTAGTCCTACTGCCATATTATATTAATGCTGCTACAATGTCAACAAAATAACTGTACTGTACCCATTCACAAGATATAACGATAAAGAAGCCTTGAAACTTTAACCTTGACCTTGACTTTAACTTAGGGTCCTAACCTTGAATTGATTCCATCTCTATAGGCTATGCAGGATATGCAAAGCATGCCATAGTAGTTTCAAATGACTGAGAAAACACAGTTCCACACTCATCATCAGCTATTGAGCTATGTACAGAGGAAGCGGTTGAGCCACTGGTCCCACCAGTGCTCTCTCCTCCCCCGCCACCCCCGCTAGAATGCACTTGTGTCCCCTATCAGCTTTCCTGCTCTTCTCAGTTAACCACTTAAGCCCTATTGCCATATACTCATATGACGAATTGTGATTAGCCAATCGGCAAGCTCACAATGCATTACAATGTGACATGTTGTTATAAAAAGCAGAGGCACAGATTACCACCAGCAAATCTAACCCTGGTTAAGGAAAGGCAGGGCAAAGAAACTGTCCAACAGTCCATTGCGCCAACTAAGAAAGCAACGACACATCCATCAGCATCACTAACTTCTGTTCATAATTAAAACTGATTTCTGCTTCAGTGTAGTGAGTATTCCTCGCCATGGCTAATTGCTCAATAAGTCAACAATGACGGGCGTGCTGTGAAAGGCGGACTGCTTGCTCATGCAGCCTTCTATTGTGTCTATATGAGGGAATGGATGCAACCCAAGAGAACAGAATGAAAAGCTCCCACACAGCTTCAGCTCCTGCATGCAAATATGACAATGCTACAGCCGCAAAGCTGTGGAGGTTTGTTCAAGATGGTGGACTCTGTCTCTGCATCTCTCTCTCTCTCTCTCTCTCTCTCTCTCTCTCTCTCTCTCTCTCTCTCTCTCTCTCTCTCTCTCAAAGAGACATGAAGCTGAAAGAAGTCATGTCCTAGCTCTCAAATGAATTGCCACAAATGCACAGAATCCACAAAGAATCTCATCAGCTATTTATTGATATGCACTGCCTTCAAATGTCCCACCAACAAAAGAACAAGAGAAAAAGGAAGAGAAACGGAGGGAGTTGAGAGTGTGAAGGACAAGTTACGGCTGGCATGTCAAACCACTAGGGAATTATACGTACTGTTCTAATGAAGACTGCTGATTGGCCATAATATAGGGCAGAAAATAGAAAATTGCGCGCGCGCGCGCACACACACACACACACACACACACACACACACACAGACACACACACACGACATCATAGTGATGAAACAACAGTGTTCTGTCCTCACAAAACGTTGTCCCCATGGACGTATATTCAGCTAGAGTCAGACAGCTAAACACACTCCTAATCAAGCTCCAAAGAACAGGCCAGTGTGTTGTATTTAGTAGCTTTACTCAGGAGAAAGTGTGGAACTGCAATGACAAAATGACAGGAACACAAACAAATGAGAATAATATTCAACATTATAAAAATAAATGAAAATTATACAATGAAGATAAGCATGGGAACACACTTACACAGTTATTGTGTACACACATTGTACACAATAACAGACAAGCATGGTGTTTAAGGCTTACATAACATTATTTCACCAACACAAACATACAGTGAATGTAAGTCTACAACTTGGCATGCTCTGTAGGCATGGCTGCATATTAACCAAACATATATGTAGGCTTACATTTCACACATAAGAAAGATGCACATTACCTATCGAACAAATGCACACTTCTATGCTAAAATACAACTAACAGACGATGCCATGTGTAAAACCATGAAGGATAGCATGAGGAGGACAGCAGCAACATGCAGCTCCCGAGGCAGGTGGACCAGCTTATGAACAAACACCATTTCTGGACGATTGAGACCTTTATAAAATACTAGGAAAATAAGACATACTGTATCTGTATCACATTGTTTTCTGCTGTGTTGCTTTTCGATGTGTACACTGTATAACCTTTTAGAAGTATCTAAAGGGGTGCAATGTGTTCCGACATACTAGTCCGTCCAGCTTTAGTCCGACACCCTACCCCAAACACTAACCTAACCTCACCTCACAGGGAAGCCACGAGTGAGTCTTAACCAGCCACGCATGTGTCGGACTGTTGCATGTCTTCTTTTATATTCCCTGAACCAATTATGTGGTCACAATCGTTCAGAAATATGTTTGTTCATAAGCTGTCCAGCCGGCCCTCATACACTCAAATGTAATTTCACCAAACTTCCCATGTGAGTTTGCCACCCGTGAGTGTCATGGTGCATACCTGTCGTCCAGCGCGGCTTTTCTTAATTTACCTTCTTTGGAATAGCTAGAGTTCTTAATGTGATACAGAGCAGTTGACCGCATGTAATTCAGACAGGGCATTAGTCCGACATGCATCCGCATGTCGGACTGCAGGCGTCTGCTCCCGTGCTTGCAGTTATGTTTAGGTTAGGAGATGAGGTGGGTTGTCATTTGTCAGACCAATGACTAGCCTGAACAAAGTACTTCACCCACATTTGGTCACCCAGTGCGACAAATCTGCCGTATAGAATGGCTGGATAGAGAAAATGGCGTTGGCCAAATTCCTTAATTTTGCTTCCTTGACCTATTCTAACCATAATTGGCAAAACTTGACAATCCTCAAGCTTTTTGTTCTGAGCTTGTAGATCAACTATTTTTGGCAAAGAGCATCTGGGAAAAGAAGGGGGGCAAGTACAGACCATTGGGGGACCCTGACCAATGAAGTACAGGGTTACAAGTGGTATCTAGTTGCAGACTTTGATTTCAGTGGAAATGGCTTTACAGTAGGGATTGCAGGAAAAGGGCCACTGACCTCACAATGAGAGCTTGGATCTCATCGTTGCTCTGTGGTCCTGTGATTCTCTCCATTATGATGATGATATTCCTTCTTCCTCCGTTCCGATTTAACGTCAGTCGGATGGAGTTGGGCCAAGTGTGTAACCAATCAGAGACTAACAATGGCATTAGTCCCGCCCCCAAGGATGTGTTGGGTATAGTATGTGCATGACACAGGTGCCAAAACCCAGCAGAACTGCCAAAGTTCCCCTTTACTTTAGTACCACAGAAGTGCGAAAACGGTCCTTTACTGTCGCAATCAAAGAGGGCCCATGATAATGTCTAAATATCATAAATTATAGTCACATCACATAATATATATGTATGTGGAAATGAGAAATCTGATTAAAATTCAGAAGAGTTATGCTTCCAGAGTACAGGTACTATATCTTATGGAATCCTGGTCCCTTAGGCAGCTGGTGTTGTTAAAAGAAAGATGCTCAATCTGCTGCAGAACATGCACGTCCCAAGTTGATGGACACTTTACACGGCTGGCTGGCCATCTAGTTAGAACACAATGATTGCTCCCTATACCCTATGTGCCTGTACAGGATGTACACAGGTAGATGCACACACACACACACTATACAAACATGACATGGTGTGTGACACACGCGCACACACACGCATGTTTTGTGGACACATGCAACATATACTGCATGCATGACGCACGCACGCAAGCACACACACATTTGCATGCATGAATGAGTACATATAAACACACTTATACACTGACTTCCCATTCCCACTATGGTCCCAGCAGGCTACCCAGAGTGTATCTGTACATTCTCCCCAGATAGTGTTCAGCTCTGATAGGTCCCTGGGGATCACCCGGATCTAGCCAATAGCAGCGGCCTGTTAGCCAAGCCTGAGTAAAAACACTAGCCTAATGCAGAGCTGTGAAATCGACCTGTACTGTGAGAGAGAGAGAGAGAGAGAGAGAGAGAGAGAGAGAGAGAGAGAGAGAGAGAGAGAGAGAGAGAGAGAGAGAGAGAGAGAGAGAGAGAGAGAGAGAGAGAGAGAGAGAGAGAGAGAGAGAGAGAGAGAGAGAGAGAGAGAGAGAGAGAGAGAGAGAGAGAGAGAGAGAGAGAGAGAGAGAGAGATAATACTTCTTAAAAATATGATGTGCCTTTGGTTCCAGGGGCAAAAGAAAAGCTGCGATGGGATTGAAACAGATGACTCTTTCCTTTCCAGTAATAGAATTAAAACCTAAAAGGCAAAATGGGGAAATCCTTCATTGGCCACGGAGACAGATATGTATCGTCTTACGAATGTCTCAAGCACCACCATCCTTTTATGTGTTGAGGTCAGGCAAGGCTGGGCTCATCTCTTACCATTTCCCCACCCGCTGTTTCTCTCTATGAGCTCAAGGAACGGATAGGAAGGTTACGATGTAAAGTAGGCTAGAGGGGAGGGAGGGGGAGAGAGAGAGAGAGAGAGAGAGAGAAGATTGGTGAGGCAGAGGATAGAGTATTATTGTTATTATAGAGAAGACAATCTGATCAACGCTCCACAAAGGGAGACATCAATACAGCTTGTTCAGGTTTTAGGCAAAAAGTACGTATAGTGTCACACACACCTTGTATATCAGATATTCAACAGATCTCCATGGGACGTGATGACTGTCTATCTTTTCCCCTCTCTGAAACGCTTCAGTATCTTGACTATATTTACTGTTGAGGAGCCAGACCAAGCTCTAATTCACTCAAACAAATGGCCTCTGTGTACCCGCAATAATTCAAGTTTAGCATTCTCTCTTCTCTCAAGATTACTACGCATCCTTTCGAGCTCTAACTCCTTCAGCCGAATGAGATTCTCCATAGACAGTTCAACCACAAACTTTGATGATTCAGGACTAGAAGGACCAGGAAGCACCACCTTATCACTCAAGCCCACTCACAATCACTGAATAACTAAATGAATGAATGACTGAAGAACTAAATGAATATAACACAAAAGAAAACACTGATAAATAAAGGGTTAATAAATGCCGAAATCAATAATAATGATAAATTCAACCTAACTAGGCATCCTACGAAACAAACTGGGCTGGCAAACTAATAAGTGGGGGAGCCTGGGGAGCTATGCTCTATGTGCATGTCAGAGTCCCCAGACTCCCCATAAACTAAGCAAAACAAATAATACTTACGACCAGCCCAGTAACTGAAATAACGGAAAAATAAGAGCAACAGAACACAAGGGAACACAACTATTCAGGTTGGGTGTTGGGGAGACAATGAGCTGCTGGACAGAGCTCCTCTTTATAGCCTGCTATTAATCATGCAACAAGGAACAGCTGACACAGGGTGTGGCATAGCCAGAGTCATCAGGTGATTGACAGGTGTCTCTTTAGACCAGCAGAGGTCAGCAATATCACAGGCACTACAACAGAAATACAGAGTAACATTAATGAACAGAATAGACAGATGATAGAGTATGATAAAATATGGGTAAGGAGAGTGTATAGTGTGCCAGTACACATGCGTTGATGCCATGTGTGCATATGTGCAAGCACCTAATACCCGCCAGGACGACTTATCACACCTAAATGCCTTATTTGATTTATGCCCAAGATCAAAACTCTCCACTTTACAACCATTACATTGCTTCCATCATCTGCCTCTTTGATTTGCACTCAATCACTAGTATTTCGACCGCTCTTCCTACTACATACCTTTCCTCCGACTGACTTTCATCACTTGATGAATTTGTTCCATAGAGTAATAAAAGGATAGAGACCGAACCAGAGCGTTAGCCCCCCCACCTCAAATTTGAGGCCCGGGATGACGCACGTTACGCTCATGATGTCACTGAACGTCCGTCCACCTCCATGAACGTGCTGCAGTTCCACTTTTCGCAAGTAGGTAGTGGCAGCTTCAACGTGGATAGCCTTACTGGGGGCTTGATTTGTTCCAATCGTCCTTTTCTTTTCAATTTCCCTTGAATCCTCCTCTGTTGGCATGTTGCTCTCCATCTGAGAGTGCTCCGCCATCTCTGACGCCTACGATCAACAAGCTGCTCACCACCTTCTACCCACATTCATAATGAGCCAGTGAACTTTCACACCCCTCAGTGAAGCTCTTGTTCCACAGTTTGGGAGCCAGGAAGGAGAGTCTTGGACGTGCGATGTGGTCCCAGGTTTTTAGGGAAGGTTCAGACAGCTTTCCTGTGTTACTAGATCAGAGTGAGCGGGAGGGTTTGTAGGGTTGGATCATGCTTTGAAGGTATGGGTGTGCAATGCATTTGGTTGCCGTGTATAGGCCAACATCAATTTTGTGGGCAGCAACCGCGAGTCAATGGAGGGAGTGGAAAAAAGGGGCAGACATGTGAATACCGCAGGCGTGCTACTACATTCTGGATCATTTGGAGCGACTTAAGTGAGCATGACGGGAGGCCAGTAAGGAGGGAGTTACAGTAGTCAAGCTTTAAAATGACTGAGGCCTGGATAAAGAGCTGGGCAGACTCCTGAATGAGGAAGGGTCTAATCCTTCAAATGTTATAAAGTGTAAACCTAGCAGCGGGTGAATGCCTGTCTGTGTTCAGCTTGAGGTGGCACTGTGAAATGCACTCTTCAACCTGAGTGGCAGAGGAGGAGGAAGAGAAAACCTCATAGATCTGCTTGTGAGCAGATGAGAGAGCCAGGAGATTTAGTAGAGGGAGAAAAGGAATGTACCGTAGCACTTACCGTTGGACTGACTGACATACCATACTTTACCCAAACGTCACCCACAATTCAGCTGTACTTCATGACCTCTTGAACTAGCTAGAAACACTATGAAAAGGGAAAGAATATATGTGCAGTTCATATGCACGTTTATGTCAGACAGTGTGTGAGAGGATCTTTGGCAAAGTAAATAATTTAAATTTAGGCATAATGAATCCACAGCGATTTATAGTAAGCATGAACAACACATGGTTATACATCAAATACATAGACATAGTCATCAAGCTTGTTTTCACTGAGAGGGACAGTAGGAGAGCTGCATGAGAGATGGTGGAGAGAGATGGAGACCGTCCGTGTGAACAAGGCTTTGATCAAACATGTTGGGGCGTTACATTGTTACAAGGTGTGTGTATTTCAATGATTGCGAGTGTTTATGGAGAAGCTATTTCTGTCTGTGAATGATTGTGGTTCAATGTATGTATACGATGCACATACGTGATATCCAATGTGTAAAATAGGAGATGAGACACACACGCACGCAGGCACGCACGCACGCACGCGCATGCACGCACGCACCCAATAGTGTGAAGAGCTACCTACTCCCTGGTGACTCAGTGTAAGACTGATAATGGACTTCAGTCTTCAACATGGAACACTACTCTTGAAAATATCACACTAAAAACATGTTTTGTGTGTGTGTTATGTTTTAGTTTGAGATGTGTTTCTGACAAAACTAACATACAGTGAGACAGACAAACAGTGCTATTTTGAGCCCACGTACAATGGAATGGAATGTTTCTGAAATATGAATTACATGTTATTGAGCGGCACTGTCTCCAATGCATGGCTTTTGAAGATTACGTCATGTGATAGCCAAGTCTATGGACTTTTTGTTTAGAGCCCTTGTGACGTAATCGTAAATCACATAAGTGTGATTATTATAGTACCAGTAAGATGCCCTTAAAGGAAGGAGAGTACTATTTATTGATGGACTTTATGTTTAATGTTTGTTTCGTCTGTCACTGAGCAAATTGGCATATGCATGTTATGTTATGATATCGTGATGATGTAAGATGATACAATGGCCCTCACTTCACACGGGTGTGATTTTTTGTTTTAAATTTTATGAAATTTTATGAAATTACAAAAACAAATTTGCTGGGGAGCCTGCATGGCCACTGCAATATGTTGCCACTGCATGTATGCATAAAATATCCTGCTGTGTCCTGCAGTGGTACAGGAGGATCAATATATTGTTGCTGTCGGGGAGAAACCTTTTATTTAGAGTTGTCCCGGTCCGAACACGTGATTGGAGATCGGCGCCGATCACATGATTTTCAAAAGATCGGAATCGTGAGGAAATAATTCATTCTTGTCTTAGCTGCACGACGGTCCAACCCGTCCCTCTGCTTTAGGTCTGAACTCAGCAGAAATAGTGTGTGTGTGTGTGTGTGTGTGTGTGTGTGTGTGTGTGTGTGTGTGTGTGTGTGTGTGTGTGTGTGTGTGTGTGTGTGTGTGTGTGTGTGTGTGTGTGTGTGTGTGTGTGTGTGTGTGCGCGCGCGCGCGACTAGCTGGTTATTAAGCAGCTTGCAAAACAACTAACCAACCAACTAACTAACTAACTAACTCTGAAATGGTTGTGTAATCACAGTGTTGGCTGGGATGAGGTTTTTGACCAGAGAGAATGATCATTATCATTCTAGTTTTGCTAAAACTTTTGTGACTGTATTCATATCATAGCATAACTCCTGCATTCAGTCCAAATAATTACATCTCCTATATGCCATCTGGCAGTGTAGTCTGCAGTTTTCCTTCTTGTTAACCCATTCTGACCGGGCACCCATTTTGGTGTCGGCATCATGTTATGCTTTAGCTATTTAAAAATAGCAGATCTACAAGCTCATATCGCGCCACCGAGTGGCGCGATACGAGCTTGTAGGTCTGCTATTTTTGAAAAATCGGAAGAGCGACTGACATTTTTAGAATCTGATCTCAGGTCGGAATGGGTTCATCAGACCAGTGGTGTCCAGTGGAAACCTGGTATGAATCTGATCTCAGGTCAGAATGGGTTAAGAACGACAATAAAGACACAGAGAGGGAATCAGTGAAGGATAGAGACAGTGACTCTGACCAGCTGGGGTACATCCACCAACAGTGAATAAAATAGGCTTTGTGTGTGCACGCTAAAATGCCAGCTGGTAAATAAACTAGCCAATATTCTCCGCTACATGCTATTATGCTATTTCATACTGCATGAACAGACAGATCATATCTCTAATTAAACATTTTATTTAATTGGAATTGGCTTAACACAGCAGAACGGAACTCTCCCAAAAAACAAAACAAGCTCACTGCAGAGCAGACAGAAAACAGCAGAGGAAATAACTTGTTTCCTATCCCGGCGTCTTTGCTGACATGCTGACAGTGTCAAAAACCTCAGCCCTCCAATTATGCATGGTTTGGTGTGCTGCAAACTGAACTTGTCAACCCAAAAGGTTTCACCGCTCGGTTTGCATGGAAGTTTATATTTAAAGACAGCATGTGGGGTACACAGTGGCGCAGTCGATAGCGCTGTCGCCTCACAGCTAGAAGGTCCTGGGTTTGTTTCCCGCTGGGGATGCTGGGGGCGTGTTCTCTCCTCCATACCCTAAGTGGGGTTGGCGAAAGGGCCTTTCTGTGTGGAGTTTGCATGTTTTCCCCATGTCGGTACCCACAAAGAAACATGCAGTAATCCTGGTCTCTAAATGACCTCCCCCTGGGGGAAACTCTCCCCTGGTGTTAAGAAGCGGCTTGGACTCCTCATGCAAAGAAGGAAGTATGAGGTCAGTCCGTTGCTCTCCCCAGGTTGGCAGAGGGAGTGTAGAGCCCAGGATTACATTAGATAATTGACACTGGGTGATAAAAATGGGTTACATTTTGAGTTAAAACTTAGGAAAAAAAGAAGAAGAAGAAGAAAGACAGCATGTGCTGCATGGATACTGTCTATGGCTTAGGATGTTGCACACCTTTCTGATGTTGCTAATTCATTTTATTTCCAGGGAATATTCATTTGGACATCAGATTCACAGCGGTCCATATAGCTTGGTCTAGAAATTTGGAAGGCTGTTAAAGCTGCAATCCGGGAGCGGGCGCGGTGGCGCAGTCGGTAGCGCTGTCGCCTCACAGCTAAAAGGTCCCGGGTTGGGCGCTGTGGGCGCTGGGGACACCATGGGCGCTGGGGACGTGCATCATCAGTGCCCATACCCTAGCCTGATGGAAGGGAAAGGAACTAGTTGGAATAACGTGTTCCTTCCATGTGCTATGTCACTTGCCAGGTGGAAGTGGCCTGTTCACTCCTCATGCATGATCTCAGTTCGTGGCTCTCCCCAGGTTGGCAGAGGGAGAGTAGCGCCCATGATTACAGCTTAGGCAATTGTCATCGGGTGAAAAAATGGGTTACAAAGATTGTGTGATAAATATTTAGGAAAAAGAAAAGCTGCAATCCGGAACTTATTTGAATGAATGAACATTATGTTATCCATTCTGTATGGTAGTATGTTAACACAAAATATAACTAGTACATCTGCAGTGGATAGAGTGTTCGCTTACTCTCAGTAGTGGCTGAAGGCTGAAGCTGTCTAGAATGAGCAGTACAAATTATAGGCTTCAAATTCCCAGGTAGGACTTAAATCGTACGGCTTGCAGCTTCATAATGTCAACCAAATTCTTCTGAGACCAGCATGCAGCGCAGCGTATACAGCAGAGTGTAGGAAAATGGAAAGCAGTTAAAGTTGACGGTGAAATATGTGTGCCGAGAAGACCTTGACATTGACTGGGCATTGTTTGTACTGGAAACAAACCATATTTTATGTCATAATTAGCCACATTACAGTCGATGGCTACTGCCGGTGTTATCTTATAATTATAGGCATGCATTGACTGACATTTCTCTGGAGAGCTTAATAGTTAATTACGTTATTCCCACTCCACTCCATGCTTTTTCTCCCATGAGTCTCTCTTTCAGTATTCCTCTTTCTTTCATCTAAGTTTGTTTGCTCTCTCTCTCTCTCTCTCTCTCTCTCTCTCTCTCTCTCTCTCTCTCTCTCTCTCTCTCTCTCTCTCCTCTGACACCTATGATTCGAGTTGTCTAATGCCACTAATATGGGATGTATGAACCCACTTATTTGTCTTCTGTTTACACTCTCCATCCATCTCTATGGGTTCTTTTCCTCTTGCCCCGCTTCTCCTTCTATCCCCAGGTGACCTCTCTTTCACATCCTCCAAGATTTATTTGCCTCCATTCTGTATTCTCTCCCTCCCTTTTTCTTCTCGTCCCATCTGTGTTACAAACATAAGAATAAATGAATGTCTTCCCTTCATCTCCACACTGCTGTCCCCTCCATTTCATCAGCCTCCCTCATTCTGCCTTTCTTTCTAGTTTCTTCTCTCTCTTCCACATTCAATCATTCCCCCCCTCCCCCCCCCCCCCCCTCTCTCTCTCTCTCTCTCTCTCTCTCTCTCTCTCTCTCTCTCTCTCTCTCTCTCTCTCTCTCAGTAGTGAGACTTACATTATGGTGTATTGAATGGGTTTTCATTTTCTAACATAATTGGGAGGGAGGGGGACATTATTATTATATAAGTACAAAGGAAGTATTGATGTTGTGCTGTGAGTCCAGTCTCAGTGCCTCTGTGTTTTTAGTTTTGTTTCTGCTGTTATCCAGAAGTCTCTCTCTCTCTCTCTCTCTCTCTCTCTCTCTCTCTCTCTCTCTCTCTCTCTCTCTCTCTCTCTCTCTCTATCTCTATCTCTCTCTCTCGGTCTTCCTGCAGGAGTATGTTCTCATTTGTAATGCAAATGTCTGTTTCATCTAATTTGATGCCAGAAGCAAATATTGACATTATTTACCAAAAAAATCTACAATAAACATTCACACAAAATCTAATCAAATCAAATAAATAATATATATAATGAATGTTAATATTGATTGATTATAATATTGATAATTATCTCATGGAAAAATCTAATGCAGATTCAGAAGTTTCTGAAGACAATATGTCACGGTTATGCCTGATTTATTTTGTCGTGTGTTAATGCCGAGCGACGACAACAACTTCACAGATACCGCTGTGAGCTTGTTCGCAAATTTACGATCCGCATTGCGCAACAAAGTATACATTGTGCACTAACAGTACACAGTAATAACACATCAACACATGATTCAACACAATCGCAAACAATACAATTAATATCCCATAACCCCTGGATTAAGAACTACTTGGAGGAGGCCGGGGAGGTGGGGGAAATTTTCACACAGACGCAGCACAAGCTGCTTGACAGCTCAGCATGGAGAATGAGTAGTGAGGCTGCTTAAGTAGGCCGCCTGCATTGCACTGTGGGAATGAGGGCGTGGCCTTGAGAGGCAGCTGATTTAAAGAAGCAGAATTAATTACTAGGGGGAATGAATGAGGGGAACTATATATACACATATATAATAACCTTCTTCTTCATTGTAGACTTGTGTGTTCATGTACTGTTGTCCTCGTCACACTCTACATTTGCCAGTAGGGTCTCGAATATCAGCCTCTCCTCGCCTCTCCTCTAGTAGTCTATAGTGTGGCCTAGCCGCCCCTGCATGTAACAACTTGCTATTTCAGAACCTCGGAGAGCACTACTGTGAGGGTACAATCAGCACCATGGACAGCTCAGCAGAACTACACTGGTCAATTCTGTCCAGTAATGTCAAGCAGCTGTATGCTGAACATAGATTTGAGCATTACTTGACACTCTCAATCTGTCTGTCTGTCTGTTTCACTCCCCCGCTCTACTCTCCTATCCACATCCTATCTTCTCTCCTCTCCCCACCTCTCCTCTCTGCATCCTCGCCTCTCCTCTCCTCATCCTTATCATTCGATTATCCTCTGCTCCACTCATCCACCCATCTCCTTTTATATACTCACACTCCTGCTCTTCTCTCTGCCTTACCTCTCTTCACCATTATTTTGCATCAACTCGTGCACACACACACACACACACACACACACACACACACACACACACACACACACACACACTACTCAGACACCTGACCCCTCCCCCTCCCCACGTCTGCATCCTAATAGCTACCACCACTATGGTTCGCTAATATCCGCTTGTAGTGAGAAAAATACCTACCTTTTTTCTCTTCCTTGTTTTCCTAGCTCTTGTCTGTCTGAGAGCATCACTTTTCTGATCCTCAAGCACCATAACAGCAGGAATAAACAAATGTGACACAGGACACAGGATCTAACTGTCTCAATTGAAGAGCTTGGAGACTAAATTGTATAAGTTGTATTGTATTAACATACAGATTAAACAAAATAACATTTAGGTCACTATAATGCAGCTTTAAGTTCACTACTGCTACAGTTTGTTTCGCTTGACCAGACATTTGCTTTGCATATTTGACTATTTTAGCTTCTGCAGTTTATGAATGGTGGTCGATTACAGTTGCAAGCATTTCTCAGTGAAAAGTCTGTAGCCTCACGGTGGCCAGAAACGTCTTTCACGTGGTCACAGACACTGAACAGTATCAATAGAAGAATGTATATGAATATGTTTGTGTTTGCAAAAGTCAATGTGTTATAGGACACTTACATTAAACGTTCCCTGCTGCATGGTAAATTACATTTTATGATAGTTCCTAAAACACACGCACACACGAACATTATTTACACTATAAAGAGATAAATGGTGTGGCGAGCTTATGAGGGTAGACAGGCTGTCTGTATAATTAGGAGGTCATCGGTGCTGCCCAGTCTAGTTTTGAAGTGTCCCTGAGCTACATTAAAGGGGTATATGACTCCCTATAGACTCATGTTGTAGTTTGTTGCCAGTCTGCAAGCACAGACAGCAGTCAACAGAGTTTAATGTTGAGTTTAATGTGATTAGCTGCAGCTGTGTTGCTTATATCAGGCAGTATAAGGGCAGTCTTATATGCACTGCCTTGTTTTTGCCCTGCCAAACTGAGAGAGAAAAAACAAGGTTTTTCATGCCCCTTTAAACCCTGTCTGCACCGCTCTGAGTGCTCGTAATGACCATCTGAGCAGCAATCAGGCTGGTTGAGGCTGAAACAGAATTTTCCCAAAGTTCTGCCTAAAGGTCCTTTCAGACGGGCAGCGACTGACAAGCTTAGTCATTAATTTTCAATGAGAAGCGTGCGTTTATTTTGGACGCGTGGAGAAGTTGCGGGCGGTCCCGTGAAATGTGTCACGCTCGTGCTCGGTTCGTGCACACGCCCGCGGCTGACTAGACCTGGATTGTGTTGAGCTTTTCTTTTACGCTACGCATCCCTCATGAGCAGACCGGAGCAGACCTGTCATTGATCCAGCCTGCGTCCCCCGCTCCCCGTGCCTTAAATGTACATGCATACTCTCTATTAGTCTACACTCCTGTAATATGCACTCTGTAAGCAGTAGGGAACAAAATGCAGTACACACACACACACACACCCCTCACCCGTATACGGAGTTTCAGTCACCTATTATTGATTATCATCCATTTAACAAATTGTGGGATCGATAATGACGCATCCTGCCTTAGCCTCCCCTAACCCTCCGGAGACTGTCGGCATTCATTACACTTCCGCGCTGTGGTGGTTCTTCTCTTCTCAGGCTAGCGATTTATTGGTGGATTGAACGCTGGTTCCCAACTCATTTTCTCCGAACTCCCACTGATCGCCATTATCGACGGTTTGTTCAGCATCCTGTGAGATCATTGAAAGCCACTGAGCACAAAGGTTAATCTGTTTTGGACCGCTCCTGTAACATGCATGCACATGCTGTGCTTGAATACGTTCCTGTTGCGTCGCAGACTCGTATGCATTATGCATGTCAACAATTGCCAGAGAGACTTTGCAATGGTACGTTTCAAACAGACCACTGATACATCTCAACGCTTCAAGGCATCATGGTTAATTGGTTATTATAGCCTATAGTTAAAGCAGCACTATGTAACTTTTATTTTTATTGCGACTGTAGGTCGCAGATTACTATGAAAATCTGCAAAACCTATCCGTCCCTCAGTCAGGTCACACCACCATATATGACCGTCAGTCCATCATGCCTCGTGACACGCTCCATATATGGCCATCTCCATATATAAAAGGCGCTCTGATCTTCTAAATGCAGTCACATAATGTACAAAGGCAGTGCAGCCTAGTAATTTTTTAAAGGCCCCTATAGGTTGAATGCTACATACTTTACTCATCATGACTCAATCTCACTTCATGTTCAAAAGCACTACAAACGTAATTCTTCTGGAGGGTTTGGTGGGTTATTACTGTAAGCGGGAAATATTTCCACTTACTATAATAACTCTTGACATCTAAACCAGGTTCTCACATGTTCTGAAATAGCACGTGTATATGCTGTGTATCGACATAGAATTGGCAGACAGCACAGATGTATAACATGCGTGGGCATGTGGTTTTAGACAGTCAGCCAGACTGTCTTTTTCCACTGACGTCTAATAGGGAATGATAAACCAGGCTGAGGAATAAAACTGACACTTATTTGACAGTTTCACCTGGTTGAGAATACAGTAGAAGATGACATGAGCTAAAGGACCTCTCAGTGTTACTGTACTATTCGTGAAGAATCCTCAAGAGTCTCTTGCACTACACCTGAATACAATCTTTGTGACATGTGCGTTGGTTGAGTAGACGCAAACTCTCTCTCTCTCACACACACACACACACACACACACACACACACACACACATACACACACACACACACACACACACACACACACACACACACACACACACACACACACACACACAAACACTATACGGACACTCTTCACTTGTTCAATAGAGATTTAAAAGGGAACATTTTTCTGTCAACGATCTTCAAACCCCTGAAGAAGGTCCTTGACCAAAAGATTGCCTATAAAATCTAAAAGTGTGTGTGTGTGTGTGTGTGTGTGTGTGTGTGTGTGTGTGTGTGTGTGTGTGTGTGTGTGTGTGTGTGTGTGTGTGTGTGTGTGTGTGTGTGTGTGTGTGTGTGTGTGTGTGTGTGTGCGAGTTTGCGTGCATGTGCACATGCTTGTCTGCAGTATGTGTACGTGCGTGTGTGTGCCCAGCATGTGTGCACTCAATATATCATTTCAGCATCGAGATGCAATGTAGACAACACATATGCAGCTGTGGCATTACAATGTTGTACACATGTTGTACAGTACAACAGTGGCATTACAATGTACATGTGTACAACAGTGGCATTACAATGTACATGTGTACAACAGTGGCATTACAATGTACACAATACAAGTCATGTTGCAAAGGACAGCTAAGGCAAATTGAGCCAGCCAGTATGACACACTTTTACTTATAGAACATTTTCATAACTCTGGGAGAAGTACCGTTGGAAGAAGGCGTGCTCAACTCAGGGGGAGTCTTGAGGAATAGTTTCTTACAATATAGCTGGGTGTAGATTCTTAAATATATAGCCTATAAAGGAAGGAACATCCACATTCACTTGAGTAGTTTTTGTATTAACTTTATTATAACAAGCACAGTGCAGTCTATCTAATAAACCGAGCACAGTCCAACAACAGTCTATCTAATAAACCGAGCACAGTCCAACAACAGTCTATCTAATAAACCGAGCACAGTCCAACAACAGTCTATCTAATAAACCGAGCACAGTGCAACAACAGTCTATCTAATAAACCGAGCACAGTGCAACAACAGTCTATCTAATAAACCGAGCACAGTGCAACAACAGTCTATCTAATAAACCGAGCACAGTCCAACAACAGTCTATCTAATAAACCGAGCACAGTCCAACAACAGTCTATATCTAATAAACCGAGCACAGTCCAACAACAGTCTATCTAATAAACCGAGCACAGTCCAACAACAGTCTATCTAATAAACCGAGCACAGTCCAACAACAGTCTATCTAATAAACCGAGTACAGTGCAACAACAGTCTATCTAATAAACCGAGCACAGTCCAACAACAGTCTATCTAGAGAAACGGACACGTTTTGGCACGTCAGCCTTCCTCAGCGTTACAAACAGTACAGTCCATCAGATTAATGATATACTGTATAATGACTTCTTGGTAACTGGTCTTGTTCACACATTCTCTGTTCATATACTGTAGTCAACCAGACACAATGTCAGAACATTATTGTGACTGGATTTCACCCTCTAAAATCACCCTATAGCCATTGCAAAAGGTGCTATTGAAGTTTATATAATATATTATTTACATACATGGTACAAGTGATGAATTGCTACTGACATGCCATGGCTGCCTGCTACTGGCACATATCTCATATTTGATGAAGGCATACAGTGGACCCATGCTCTCTCCCTCGCCCTCCATGGACACACTCCCCCCTCATCCATCTTTCCACTGTTTCTCCACTCTCGTGGAGCAGTTTAACTACCTTTGATTTAGAACCTCTTCACTGCAGTCTACTTTCTGATTCATCTCTCTCTCTCTCTCTCTCTCTCTCTCTCTCTCTCTCTCTCTCTCTCTCTCTCTCTCTCTCTCTCTCTCTCTGTGTGTGTGTGTATTGACCACCCAACTAGTAGAATAGAAGTAGGTGGTTTGACGGATGAGTCCTAAGCAGTTACAGAACCCAGCACACCTTGACAGTACTGAACCCATTTACTGCTCCTCTACACCTCTCTACCTCTCTGTGTGTCCTTGTAAGCTCCTCTATGTTTTCGTCCTGAACCTTTCATTTACCCTTATTCGCAGACGACACTTGTTATTGTATGACCTTCTCCAACAAACTGAATCATATGTCCCTGAAGCTCATTTTGAAGCTAGCTAGCTAGCCATGCTTGTTGGTTGTGGAACCATTGAAACAGAAGACGGCTTGACAGTAACAGTAGCATAGCAATTGACAGTTACACTAGAGTGTCAGGAACACCTCTGTATTTGGACCCGTATGCAGAAATCCAGGCAACAACGACTTGCACTCAAGCACTTTTATTTGTAACTTAGAAACCCTCCCAGGGCATACATAAACATACAGTCCCACTCTTGGGAAACAAGTGTTATAATCGAGCAACCTAACCAATAACACAGAGTCCCTAATATACCTCCATGCTCATTAACCAAAGTCTCTTCAGCTTAGAAGTGCAGGTGGACACAGTCTCACAATCAGCCCCCAGCAGCCTGTCAGCATCTCGTCATCGCCGACCCCGGGGGGGGGGGGGGGGGGTGGGGACGACACTAAACAGCACGCAGCACACAAACCACGCCAGCAACACACACTCGGGAACCCATCCAAAATCACACAGTCAGATGGGGGGAAAACACACAGTAGTGAGAGACTGCACCACAAGGCAAAACAAAAACTCAAAAAATAAAGAGAAAGACTCTACAACTGGGCTAAACCCTCCTCTCTCTCTCAGGGCAAGCAGCAAAAAAATTACCAACTTGGGCACAAAACAAACAAAGTTTCTCTTTCATTCTCCTCTCTTTCTCACCCGAAGACAGCTTGAAGCTCCCCAGCTGCATCGGTTCACTGGGCGCAGACAATTCAGCAGCTGACGTCATCAGAGACTCTCGGGGGTCTTCGGCAACACTCGGTGTCTCCCGGGGGCGTTCATCAGGCCACGGTGGACGATACCGGTCTCTCTCTCTCCTGCGTTCATGGATGCGATTGTCAACTTGGATAGCCAGCGATACCAGAGAGTCCAGGCCCTCTTGCAACTCCCGAGACACCAGCTCATCCTTTACAGCATCAGAGAGTCCCGAAAGAAAAGTCGGAATCAATGCCGCCTCCGTCCAGTCGCTCTCTGCTGCTAACACACGGAACTCGATAGCGTAGTCAGCCACACTGTTGCGCCCTTGTTGTAGATTAAGCAGTCGTGTAGCCGCATCTCTGCCACAAACTCTTCGGTCGAATATCCTCTTCATTTCCTCGGCGAACAGAGCATAATCGCCGCACAGAGGTGACTGCTTGTCAATCAAGGCGTTAGCCCAGGCAAGGGCTTGGCCCGATAATAATGTGATCATGTAGGCTACCTTGGCACCATCCGTAGTGAAAGCAGATGGCTGTAGAAGAAAAACCAAGGAGCACTGCGTCAGAAACCCACGGCAATCCGCTCCCCCCTTAAACCTCTCTGGATGCGGGACGCGCGGTTCTGTGGGTGTGACGATGGGGGGCCCCGCCGCGGCCTGTCCAACCTGGATCCCACGGGGAGGGGGGGAGCGACGGTGAGGTTTTGAACAGCAGCGACAAGCTGAGAGAGGCGATCATTCATCTCACCCAGAATGTTCTCATGTTTGCCTAAAAGCTGTCCTTGCAACGCCACCGCGCCTTGCAACTGAGCGAACTCCGCTGGGTCCATCCTATGGCTCGATTATACTGTCAGGAACACCTCTGTATTTGGACCCGTATGCAGAAATCCAGGCAACAACGACTTGCACTCAAGCGCTTTTATTTGTAACTTAGAAACCCTCCCAGGGCATACATAAACATAGTCTCCACTACCACTCTTGGGAAACAAGTGTTATAATCGAGCAACCTAACCAATAACACAGAGTCCCTAATATACCTCCATGCTCATTAACAAAAGTCTCTTCAGCTTAGAAGCGCAGGTGGACACAGTCTCACAATCAGCCAGGGGAAGGGAGGCAACAGAGGGGCAAAGGTAGGGACGGTGGTCCAGGCGTGGTACGTCCTAGGACAGGACGTGACACTAGAGGTTTTCATAACAGACATACACCCCAGGTAAAGTGCAGGTAGGCCTTTCAATTTATAGTTACTACTCTATACTGGCTTTCCGATTAGCATATTATTGTGTTGCATGCTAGTATAGGACCCGATTGAGCGACGGACTGAGTGACTTCCGGTTTAAGATCGCCGGTCACAGGACCCGCGATTTGTAGGGTTTTTTTGTAGTTTTTGTGTGGCAAGGGCTACAGAGGTACCCGAAAACATGCCGGCAAGAAATGTGTTTTATTTTTAATACAGAGGAAGAGTCAGGGAGCTACTATTGTGTATTTATATTTTGGCTCACTGGAAAAACTCAGCTACACTAGGAATATAACCGTAATCTATTATAACAAGTGTAAACATGTCACGTGCGCAAAATATGTGCCCACAAGCCAATGAAAATATGTGCCCATAAGCCAATGAAAAGATGTGCCCATAAGATGTGCCCACAAGCCAATGAAAACATGTGCGCACCCGTCACTAGCTCTCAGCCCCTCCCCCTTTGGCTGCTGCAAACTGATCTCCCTTTCTCCGAGTCCGGCAGTCCGCAGAGAAACATCCTCAAGGAAGGAGGAATAGTCGGCTCACCATTTTGCTTATTCCTTCTAAATCTCTGTATATAAAATATAGCTCACTCAGCGAATCTCTTAGTTACATCAACATTGTTCTTCGACAATAGTTGGTTTTTGCCTAAGTATTACGATTAAACAGTTTGCATTGGCTATTTCGCCTGCCACGCAGTGACGCGCCTAAGCTTCCCAGCCATTAGCCACGATTGCAGTCCCAGAACAGTTACGACATTGAGGGGGCAAAAAAAACAGCGGAGCGTGGCAGCAGACTCGCTGATTTAATGGGTAACAGACTCAGTGGCTGTACTCGCGGACAGTGGACTCCCACGCATACTACCGCGGACCCCTCCGCCCCGCGCCGAAGATCACACACGGCAAGAGTTCACCAACATGCGATCCAGACCCGATACATATAGGCAGCGGCTACATCATTTGTTTTTTTATTCCAATTCATTTTAACGTGCAGTCTCTCTCTCTCTCTCTATCTCTCTCTCTCTCTCTCGCTCTCTCTCGGCACACGACATTATTCTCTCTCTCTCTCTCGGCACAGGATGTTATAATCTTGAGTTTCATTGAATAACTCTGTCTTTCTCAGCACGCGCACGCGCGCACACAACATTATTCAAGTGAAATGCGTAACGCCAATATTGGGCTAATACCAATATGTGTGTAGCCTACAGGGATTTACCGACGGAATGAATATATATATATATATATATATATATATATATATATAATCATCTATACCAGGGGTGCCCACACTTTTTTTTACTTGACAGCTACTTTCAAAACGACCAGCTCCCCACCAAATAAAATTATCATCCCATTGCTGAAAATAGTTACAAAATGTAATTGAGGGGCCTTTCATAGGCTACATATAAGACAAACGCACATGGAATGGGAAATAGAGGGGGGGAAATGGAAATGGTAGGGTTTTATTTTTGTTGGTATTTGACTTTGCTACTGATGATTGTAAGCAACAACAAGTATTGCATTGTGTGTTTGAGCTGACAGGCCTTTTTTGATGTCAATCAATCAAGTCATCTCAGGTCATCTAAAGCGGCAGATGCGCAAGCAGAGCGCGCAAGTAATAATTTCGCCCGGTCTCTTCCGCCGTGACAGCTGTCCCGCCATTCGATGTTTATGCAGAAAAACATCAAATCTGTGCCTGTTTTGCTGGGACCAAACGACCACAAATGACCATATCTCTTACGTCATCATTTAGAGCTAGTCATACGTATACTATATACATAATCAGTAAAAAATAAAATGGCAAATTGTGCCTGATCTGCTGGGACCAGAGTACGTGGTGTGTATATGTATGACTAGCTCTTAATGATGACGTAAGAAATATGGTCATTTGTGGTCGTTTGGTCCCAGCAAACCAGGCACAGATTTGCTGTTTTCTTGCATAAACATCAAATGGCGGGACAGCTGTCACGGTTTTTGGCGCAAAGTAACCACAGTATACCGCTAATCAACTTACAACTACACACTCTATATAGTATATGTATACGTATGTCCTACGTCATCATTTACAGCTAGTCATACGTATACTATATACATAATCAGTATAACATAAAATAGCAAATTGTGCCTGATCTGCTGGGACCAGAGTACGTGTTGTGTATGTATGACTAGCTCTCAATGATGACGTAAGAAATATGGTCAATTGTGTTTTCTTGCATAAACATCAAATGGCGGGACGGCTGTCACGGTTTTTGGTGCAAAGTAACCACAGTATACCGCTAATCAATTTACAGGTAACCGTGCAAATAGTTACACCTACAGCGGTCGAAAGTACTTGCGCACTCTGCTTGCGCACTAGTTGGCCATTTATGGCCTACTAGTGTGCAACAAGCAAGTATGCACTCGACATATTTTTAGGGGAATTTCCTTCTTCCCATAGTGCGCTGCAACGTAACTGGGATGAGCGGCCCGTCAGGGCCGCAGAATTCTAGTTAGTATACATGGTAACACCTGTGTTTACCCTACCAATTACTGTCAACATGGCTGCTCTGGGGGTGGGGTCTATAACATAAAATGTTTAGATCCAGGACTCTTAATTAGTCCAAACCACAATACCACTGTTGTTGAGTTCTAATTGTCATAGTCATTACATCCATTCCATGCCATACACTCATTTACATTTGAATTCCTAAATACATTTTCACCATACAATAATGAGATATTGAGTTACAGATGCAATATGCAAAGTTCCATGTCTCTGTGTTGTTGATCTGCTGACGATGCAGTGCATTATTGAGCCATTATGGCGACCGGAGTGACATACAGTACTGGCATAACAATAGCTCTGCAATTACTCCACGTTTACGGCCAAACAAATAAAACTTAATTTGTCCGTAGCCCAGATTCATGGAGCATATGCAGTGATTATAATATGCCATATAAACCTTCAATGCAAGGACGCGCCATAATTAAAATCTAAGAATCTTTATGTAACAACTGTTTGCACTGGTGGGAGGGATGGCTCCAGGCAGGGAGGGGTTTGGGTGGAGGACTATGCCCGGCTATAGACACTCTGGAGGGGCTTAGTGAGGAGAAAAGCTCCCTTCTGCAGCATGGAACTGCCTGAAGGTGTGTGTGTGTGTGTGTGTGTGTGTGTGTGTGTGTGTGTGTGTGTGTGTGTGTGTGTGTGTGTGTGTGTGTGTGTGTGTGTGTGTGTGTGTGTGTGTGTGTGTGTGTGTGTGTGTGTGTGTGTGTGTGTGTGTGTGTGTGTGTGAGAGAGAGGGGACAGCAAACAATGGGGGAGAGAGACTCAGCTCTGACCATCTGCTAGCCTGCACAGCTCTGCCAACACATGCACCCATACATTCACTCACTCACGCGCACACACACACACACACACACACACACACACACACACACACACTAAATAGAGTAGGCTATACTATGCACACGCACACACCTCATACACTTTTGCATGTGATTTCACAGTGATTTCACACTTGCTTACCATGCGATACATGATAAATGGTAAATAGTGCATTTATATAGCACTTTTATCCAAAGCGCTTATAGATTGTGCATTACATTCACCCATTCACATTCATACGCTGATGGCGGAGAAAACCATCAAAGGCATGCACCGACCTGCACATCGGGGCAATTAGGGGTTCTGAGTCTTGGTCAAAGATACATCAACACTAACTCTGGTGGAGCCCGGGATCGAACTGGGAATCTCTCGGTTCCCATCCGGCCTGAGCCACTGCCATCCCTAAAAGCCCTTTAAAAATGTATATTATCAGCCCCAGTTCAATTGTAACAGCTTGCTACACATCTGACCCTGTCACGGTTTGTCTCCGCCTCAGTCTATGTCTCCACCCTCATATTCCATTCCATCACACTGAAGTCGCATTTACACACCTGTCTCAAACTCTCATCAGCCCAGCAGTGCCATGCCCATTACAAACCTGTGAACACTTTTCCTATCAACCTATCCCTATAAAACTGGACTCATTGCAATGTTGGTCCTCCGGGGTTACTGGTTCCAGCTGGTTCCAGCGGGGGAAGTGGCGAACACAGTAAAGAAGAAAATACGGAAATGTTTTTTTCCAAAACCAGCAAAGAAGTCAGCATTATGTTCCTATACAATTATTTTATTGAACACCATAACATGGTTAATAATTGTTTATGTAGAATGCACATGACATGAAAATTAAGAGAATAACGCTACTCACGCCAATAAGTAATATTGCATGGACATGTCCGCGTTCAGCTACAAACAGTGGCTTAGTATTGAAACTAATTTATATATTAGCCAAATGTGTCTAACGGCTGGAGGACTGGAACAATGAATGGAAAACAGAAAAATACCCAATGACTTACTGTTTGTCACGGTCACATATTTTGATTATCATTAGCAATTTTAATATGGAACCCCAGACTTCAGCACCTCACCTCACCTCACGGTGGAATTTGTTACATTTTAGTAGTAGTAACTTACTACTACTAAAATGTAACAAATGCCACCGTAACAAATGCCACTACTTACTACTAGTAGGCCTAAGTAGTAGTAGTAGTAGTAAGACAAGCTTGTGACAAAAGAATAACAAAATTGGATCCACTGGAACACTTTTGGACATACAAGGTCAAGGTTTCCAGCCAACAGGCTTTCTGTGTTGCATTCGTTGTGGTAGCAGGCAGCGAGAATAGTCTACAGTACATCTCTAACTGCATCGGCTGATATATATAGCATATAATAAAATCCACTGTCATTGTGACAATATTTGAGCCTAATGGAGTTCGGTAGTCGTGCTTAAGCTTTAATCACGTTCCATTAAGCCCTGCTGAATATTCAAAGGTGTGCACTAAGTAAGGGATTATATCTGGCTAGGTGGTCATTGTCGGGAGATAATTCACCGACAGGGAGTTTAAAAGTTAATCGCCCTGAAGGTGAATTATATCCTGACAATGACCACCTAGCCAGATATAATCCTGCTTATTACATGGCTACCTAACATAAATTAATAAATTGACCCAAAACACAACAAAAAAAGTATTCCTTAAGTGTTGCGCACTCGCACTGGCTGCGTCTGCCCAGCTGCCCAGCTGGAGCACTGTCGGAAAACAAGGAAGTGAATTGATCAAAAACATTTGAAAAAACATTTTTGAGAACATAAATAAATGACATGTAAATGACACTGTGTGTGTGTGTGTTGACATGGCTGTCATGTTGGAAACAGCAGTAATGTTGCTCCAAGGGTTTGATTAGGCAGCGGTCTGTTATAGATTGGAGCGGTCATTATCCTGAAATAACATGCAGACAGATGAATTCATCGATTGCCCAATCAGAATCAAGCATTCAACCAAGCCATGTAATAATGTACGGTATGCAGTATAGAACAGGCACACTGATGTGCACGTTTCATTCCTTTTCTTCAAGATCATTTCGTGTTTTATTAGGTTTTGCACTCAAAGTATGAAAATGGAATGTGTTTAAAAGTTAAGCATTTAACTGATGCTGCTCCCCAGAAAGTCTCGTGATGACCAGAACAAGCATGAAACACCCTTTAAGGAGAATCTGAGCCATGACAATTGGCTACATATTTTCATATACCACTATTGTTGGCCAATAAATTAAGAATATTTTATTTCTTTGACAGTGGAGTATATTTTGTATTTTTAAATTATGCAATTGAGTTGTAAATAACCCGTTCCAAATGCCAATGGTCGTGGAACTCATTTAACACATAAATATGAATAACCATGTGAAACTTCAATTACAGGAAGTGGAAAATGAAAAAGGGGCCAAATTGCAATTTTGCGGCTCTTCTACTGCGGCATAAACATAAATATTCAACAGATTAAGCCGACATGAACACTGAGGCAATCTCAGCTAATGCAACCAGTAAAAATACAGCGTGTGGATATTTGTCTACATTTGTCCACTATGGTGGCTTAATGGACTTGGGTTTTAAGTAGGAAATGCTACATGGCCTTTCATTTGCTCTTGGGGGTCAGTAATGAGGTGCATATTTACAGTTTATACGTGCACATATACAGTATGTTGCGTACTTAGATGATCGTATCCAGGGCCTGGAACTGCAGAAACAACCAATTGCTGCCTGCCTTCTCTGAAACCAATCACATTATCATCATCATGTTCAGCTACACAGTCCATTCCCTGATCTGAGGATTGCAACAAAAAGTAGAGACGTGGCATTATTGTCTCTCCTTCTCTAACAAAGTAACGTGGATTTATACTTAAAATAGTTGATCTATACAAGTTCGCAGCATACATGTATTGTGCTGCAACACTTTTAGATCTGCTGTTTTTGATGTGAGATACGTTGCGCAACTCTGTATGAGTTAAGCTTAAAGGGCCACTTCACCCCTTTTGCAACCAGATATTATTTTCATCATGTTTAGGACACAAGACACACTTTCCTGGTGTTTTTATGCGTGTAATATTATGTGTTTTTAGATATTTTAGTCATGACACCAATGACACCAGTCATGTCCAAACTTTGTCATGAAAATGTGGTCTCACTTCCTTCCTGGACTACAAGTCACACCTCCATGCAGCCTCCCTCCTCCCCACAAGGATGTGAAGAGGGGACCAAATGCACCATTATTTTTCTGGCTATAGGGTGCAAAGTTCAAAATGTGCTATGTTGCTGTTATCTACTACAAATAATATTAACATTGAGGGACTGCCGTTTCTTCCAACGGTGAAATCCTATCCATCCATCCATCTAAAACCTCCAGGAGGCATGCTTACAAGATGCCCCAACCACCTCAACTGACTCTTTTTACATAAAGTAGAAGCGGCTCTACTCCGAGTCCCTCGCGGATGACTGAGCTTCCCACCAGCCACCCCTCTGAGAAAACCCATTTCAGCAGCTTGTATCCGCAATCTTTTTTTTACCCACATGACTCGAGAGCTTTGCCTTATCGCTCAGCTCTCTTTTCGTCACAAAAATGCAGCGAACGCAATGCTGCTCCCGTTGCTCTTCTGAAAATCAGTTGATGATCTCACGCTCCATCCTCCACTCGCTCAAGAACAAGACCTTGAGATACTTTAACTCCAAGTTAGTACCAAGTACCAAGCGCCCAGAACCACAGTAGGACAGCCAAACGGACGTCGCCTGGTGGTCAAATCCGAGAATGCAATACTTCCCCATTTAATCAACTACTGTACTGTGCATGCTTAGGTGAAACGCGTGAGTGATTAGTCACATATAAATTATGACTCTTTTTGATAGAGAGACAGTCATGGCGGCAAGACTGTTGAGGAGACAGGAAAGGAGAGAAACTATTTTTTATTTTCTTTAATTCAAAATGAGTTAATACTCTTCACATACTAGAGCATATCTTAAATAAATGTCAGAGCTGAAATTGTAAAATGAATATGTAAAATGTAAATATGCTTTCTCAACACACTGTTTTCTGCAAGACATGAATTACTATATAAGCCATATCTCCAAAACTGGTGGGTCAAACTGAACAAATATGTCAATTTGAAGCTATGATACCCTTCTTTCATATGGCATGAAGAAATTTATATTAACAAAGAATTAAATGACTTAGCCTCGGTCCGAAACGATCATTAATGTCAAATATGCTTTATGCTGTAATATAAATATTTGCAAATGATTTGCAGAAAAGTCACAGAAATTGGGAATTGACGCATACTTTGATTCAGCGCCCAAGTGTCCACATACACACACACACACCACACACACACACACACACACACACTAATCACGCGTGTGTGTGATTAGTCGCATATAATTTCAAATATGCTTTATAAATAATATAAACTTTTCCAAATAATTTGCAGAAAGGTCACAGAAATTGGGAGTCTATTCACCTCTGGTGTCAAAGCAGTGAATACGCTTTCAGACGTATGCTTTGATTCAGCACCCTGCGAGTGTCCTTGAGTGGCTGGGTCTGCTTACCTAACGAGCTTCAAAATTATGTTTTTTATTCTGGCCGACACTGCCATAATTCCTCCATAGTAGAGGTTGTTCTCCATTGAAGAGATTCGATACGGTGACCTCGGAAAAGCTGCTCAAAGTAGTCCAAACTTGCTTTTGCGGCATGGCCTGTGAATAAAGTGATTAACTGTGCTGCGGTATAGAGTGGGAGGCCAGGAAGTCGGTATGAAAACAGCAAAATAGACTACTTACTTAGAGCCTATGTGTGGGTGCATGACTCACCCGCTGTATGGGTAAAGAACGCTGTGTGTGTGTGTGTGTGTGTGTGTGTGTGTGTGTGTGTGTGTGTGTGTGTGTGTGTGTGTGTGTGTGTGTGTGTGTGTGTGTGTGTGTGTGTGTGTGTGTGTGTGTGTGTGTGTGTGTGTGTGTGTGTGTGTGTGCGTGCGTGCGTGCGTGCGTGCACATGTATGTTTGTGTGTGTTCTTTTATTTGTGACAGCTCATGCAAGTATGTGCAGTGACAGAGGACCCGCTGGAGTGATGTGGGAAGTTGGCCGGATCCTTATAGGGCCTTATAGGTTTGCAACAAAGTAGCATCAATAAATACACATATTTGCACAGATAATGACAATGCAACATACAATTTAGAATTTGGAATTGCATCTTCTCCGGGATACTCAAGTAGAATAGCCTACATAAATATAATGTTGCATCAGTAAAATATACACAATATATGCATAATGGGTGTGTATTGTAAAGTAGCATAAACCACAAATATCAAAGCTAGCATCGGTCTAAACAGCCTGCTGTCTAAATGACATTCAGCATTTGTATTGAAGTATGGTAATATAGGCATTATATGTGATTTATATTGCATATGCGAACAATACTGCATAGTATAACTAACATCTTTAAAAATAAAGTCATCATTCATCATCTCATTCTGGCCAATCACAATTTGCATCCTCACTTTTGTCTTCAATGTTTGTGTTTACACACTTCTGTCTTCAATGTTTGTGTTTACACAAACCCTCAAAGCTGGACATAGGAGGGGCTAGCGCCCCTACAAACAAGACAAGGCAAGCAATTAATGAAAAACATGACTAAAACAGGCGATAAAGGAATGAAACAAAAATACAACACCCGTCCTCCGTTGCCCGTTGGTGGCGGTATTAAACAGATTGCATAAGGACGACGACGTGTTCACATAAAGCGTTTTTCCCCCAGCTTATTTCTTTCTCCGTATATGGAACCGACGGCGGGATCCAGCCGCAGGGCGCTGCTCTTTAGAAGCAGGGGGGGTGGGGGGTGGGGCTGCCACTTCGTGCATAGACCATATGGTGATCGTGAGCACGAGTCTGACTCCCGTCTTGTCTCGCGTGACTCTCCTCACTCTCCCACATTAGTTTTCCAGTATCGGACATATGCCTGAGATAAAGCATTAAAATGACCAAAAAGGAAAATAAAGAGGGGACCACTTTCAAATGTCAACATTGGAAACCTCTTTCTGATAAACTCATGTTTGCTTTTTAATCAGCTAACCAATTTCAATGATTGGAGTTGGACAGACAGACAGACAGACAGACAGACAGACAGACAGACAGACAGACAGACAGACAGACAGACAGACAGACAGACAGACAGACAGACAGACAGACAGACAGACAGACAGACAGTCAGTCAGTCAGTCAGTCAGTCAGTCAGTAACGGGTGTTGTCATTTAACACAGGATAGGTACTGGTAGATACATGGTTCCCACACATTTTTTCCAATGTGTTTTTTCCAAATATAACCCTTCCAAAAATTTTCCAGAATACTTAACCCAATTTCCAGACCTATATGACAATCATTCAGTGCAATAATTAGTCTCTTACTATACTTGCAATACCAAAGACATGCAGTGTAGCAAAAATAAAGCATAGAATGGTATAATATATATGGTATAATTCCTGGTATAATTCCATTCCAAATTTCATGCCAAATGTTTGCGTGGGTTGTCGCCTCGCCGTAGTACAAGAAGCACCAGTATAGGACTTGGCCTTATACAGTAGGTGTGAAATACATGCTGACACCGGCAGTCTGTTGAGCAGCCTTACAGTTTCACATTGGCTGACCAGCGCCAATTCCTGCATGTTCCCAACATCAAATGTTTTTATGTTGCAGCCAGCTCGATTTGGGTCCACTTCTGACTTTATTGTAAGCCACAAATGATTTAAAGCTCATTTCCCAGGCATTGTGGGTACTATAGTTCAACTGATATATTATAACTATCATTATGACACTTCACGTGTTGCTCTCAGGGGTTGGGTTGCACTGCACAGGTTGGTCTCATGTAAGTAAGTACATTTTATTTATAAAGCACTTATCAAAACAACAGTTACAAAGTGCTGTACAACAGGTAAAAAACAATCAATTAAAAGCAACAAATCACAGCTCAAAATACAAACGAAATAAATAAGTTTTCAGTGACTTCTTAAAAATGTCAACAGACTCTGCATTCTTTATAAAAAGGGGGAGGGCATTCCACAATGTGGGAGCAGCTACGGCAAATGCCCGGTCGCCCTTGGTTACCCGTTTCGTCGCCGGAACTTTCAGTAGGCCCTTGTCTGAGGACCGGAGTGATCTTGTGTTTTGTTTTGGGAGCAGAAGGTCTGAGATGTAGGGTGGGGCCAGCCCATGTAACGCCTTATAAGTGGTAAGAATTATTTTGAAGTTGATTCTGGATTTAATGGGTAACCAGTGAAGTGAAGCGAGCACCGGTGTGATAAAGGAACAGATCTACAAGCACGTTGTGAGCTTGTAGATCTTGGAATATCGTTTAATAGCCAAAAACAATCCAAATATCTTTCTGGGAACCACAATACATTCCAGGACCCTTGATAAATTCCAAACCTTTTCCAGTGCTGGAAAATATGTTTTCGAATCTTAAGAATAAGATGGGGGGGATTTGCACTTGGTCTGACTGAGTTAACATAATAACATCAAAGTATTATGTATATTGTGCAATCTATCACTATTAAATCTGCAGTATACATGTGTTGTCCCCATACTGTCGCCACACACTCATTAGCCAGACATATTTGACATCCACAGTCTCTCCTCCACTGAATACAGATTGTTGTTTTAGACACTTGAACTGCAACTAACTGTAAGCCTGACAAACTGTAGTGATGAAATTGTGTGCGTGTTTGCGTGTGTGCATGTCTGTGTGCGTTTATGCATGCGTGTGCACATCATGCATGAGCGATGAATTCCAATCCGTTTATTAGTGCCAGTTCTGTGAGAGACTTTATCAAACGCTGCTACTCCGAGGAAGACAGGGTAATAATTAGGTGAAATGTATTGGCTTTTGAAGAGCATGCCCATTCCTGCGGTTAAAATGAAACCGTCAGGCCATCTTTTTCTTTGCATCTGTCTATTTCCCTAATATCCCTATTATCCCTCTCTTCCTCTCTCCCTCCCTCCATCCCTCCCTCCCTGGCTGTGCCTGCGTGCGTGCGTGCGTGCGTGCATGCATGCGTGAGTCCGTCCGTCCATGAGTCCGTGCATGCGTGAGTGCGTGCGCGCATGCGTCTTTTGAGCAGTGGCAGGCCCAAGGGGGGCTCATACATTATTGCATACATTCAATTAGGCCATTTACTGAAGATAAGCATCTCTCTCTCTCTATCTCTCTCTCTCTCTCTCTCTCTCTCTCTCTCTCTCTCTCTCTCTCTCTCAGCACTGGGTTTTCTAAGCGTCCACAAAATTAGACACAGGCAGTGGTGATGTTGTTTGAACACAAGAAAGCACTTCACAAAGATACAGAGTCTACTGGTTTCTGCCAGTTCCTATCTATCATCTATTGCCGACTAGTTTCAACTCAATGCAGGCATCTTCAAAAGTTGATGACTTCCACATTTCAGTTGCTGGGCCTGAGTTGAAATGAAGGCTTGCATGCAATGTTGCCAGATTATGTTGCGGAAGACATAAGCAACCAGGTCAATGCAAACAAGTCCAATAGATGTGACTATAGGCCACATGAATACTTAAAGGATGTGTCATATCTACTCAATACTCATGCAATTCAATGTTTGTTTACAAAGCTTAAACGGCAAACATAATGTGTTTATTTTTGCACGGTCCAATATTCATTGTCAATAACAATCAAATTGTTAAGCTGAGTGGAAGAGAACATATGCAGCTCTCTGCATAGGAACATATCTGTTATTCTCAGACAGGCCTCAAAGGAGAGAGAGACGATTTCACTGCTTTATTTCCGTGAATATGCGGCTTGCATGCCTTACAAATATAATACTCAGATAATCTCATGGCTGTGTGGGGACTGGGGAGGCATGGCTGCATTTTTTGACTATGTTGTTTAATAACTGTGCAGTCACACTTCCCTCTGAGCCCAATTACTGTAATTTCACTCATGCAGGCCACGTGTGCTTAAATCACCCATCACCCATCCTACAATTATAAATATATTTTTATTTTTGTACTGCCAACTTGTCACCTTGTCGCCTGCCTTCACTAGATACACATCATCTGCCTATTATTAATTGTAAGCCCATGTGTTTGCTAAGGCTGCACATACTGCATACTTAGATGATATCCATGCAAAGATTGGCATTGTCTCTATAATAGCATGAGAAGGAAAAAGAAAACAATTTGTGCGTGCCATGAAATGATTAAATCCAAGTTCAGGCAGCGTGCAGCTGCTTGAACTTGAATGTATCAACTTCAGCCCTATTTTATACTTGGCTTCACGACAGCGTCTCACAAAGATATCCAATCTACAAGCTCACTACACATTGTATTAAATGACATGCCCAAAATGGGGATGGAAGGTATTCTCTCTACAGTGCTTCTGCATAGCAGAGGGGAGTAGAAAAATCATACAAAAAATCATACAAAAAATCATGTAGAAAAATCATACAAAGAATCATACAAAAATCATAAAACAATCATATAAAAATCATAAAGAATAATATAAAAAATCATATAGGGACTGAGGTACAGTCTTATTTTCCATCATTGTGCAAATAAATTATATATTTTGGGATGACTAGCTTATTTTAAGTCATACTAACAAACCTCTCCTCTCCTCTCCTCTCCTCTCCTCTCCTCTCCTCTCCTCTCCTCTCCTCTCCTCTCCTCTCCTCTCCTCTCCTCTCCTCTCCTCTCCTCTCCTCTCCTCTCCTCTCCTCTCCTCTCCTCTCCTCTCCTCTCCTCTCCTCATGTGGAAAAGTTAAACATGCAGAGTGACCCATTACTTTACCTGGGCAACATCATCTTCTGTACCGTCACCGTGTGGTGTTTTGTTTCATTAGCGCGATCGTAATAAATATAGGCTGCAGCTGTTGATCTCTTGATGATCCGCTGCTGCTGCCCGCTGAGCACACAGTAAAGATACCAAGGATTGGACAGTGATGTCACTGTTATGCTATGCAACACGGAAGTAACACCATTTATAAATCACAGTCAGTGACATGTCCGCTAACGAATCCTTGGTATTTTCATTTGAACGGACAGAGTCAACCTTTCAACCGCTGTTTGGAAAATCGTTGTTAATAGTAAGAGAAATCTATGAAAATCTGGGAACTAAATCGTTACCAAGAAATTTCTTCACCAATGTGTTCACTAAATGTGTCTAATAACATGTACTAAAAGTTTGAAATTCAAGTCCTGTGGGAAATTGAGTTATTGTGACCATACCCATAACATCCTATATAAGGCCAAAAAGTCACAAATGTCATCATTCTTTAAGTAGCATGTGACATATGAAACTAGGGGTTTTTCATGATTCTAAATCCATTCCAAGCATTAGTTTTGCACAAAAAACACTCCTTGGGCTAAATTAGGCCATATCCACTTGACCAAATGTGCTGACCGGCTATGGCCGTTTTCCTCCCAAGGAGTGTTTTTTGTGCACTTTGGGTATGGTCACATATTATGCTAATAACTCAATTTCCCCCGGGAGTTGAATTTCAAACTTTTAGTACATGTTATTAGACACCTTTAGAAACACATTGGTGAAGAAATTTCTTGGTAACGATTTAGTTCCCAGATTGGTCAAATACCTGATAAAATGCCCTTACTATAAGTTCGGGAAACAGTTTGGCGAGATGTGTGGTCGTCGTCGTACCCCCCCCCCCCCCCTCCCCCGCACAGAACACTAAAGTTTTTCAAAGAGACATATACCTGCCAGACGAGTAGGGAAGAATACAAAGGCTGAAAGGCATGCATTTGCATTCCAATGGCCAGGTGATTGAGGGTCGCAGCGTCGCACTCTATGCACAACGGCAACTCCGCTGCCCACCAGTTCTCAGGTCTGGTGCATGTCCTCTCATTTTTCTCAGTTGTGTTTTCAAACAAATTTGATACAACGGGAAAAACTTGCGTACCAGTGTCACATGTCTGGTCCGCGGACCGGTGGTTGGGAACCTCTGCTATAGGGGGTAAGGTGGAGTGTGAAAAGGTGAGGTTAGAGACTGCAGTGTAAGATGAGCAGCGAGACTGCATGCAGTGCTGAGTGGGGGTCATTCTACAGCTTGGGGAGCCAGGAGGGAGAGGCCAGCTTATCATAACTCTCTTTAACTCTGAAGGGCACTTCAGTCTTCTTCTTCTTCTTCTTCTTCTTCTTCTTCTTCTTCTTCTTACAACCTCCTGAGCAGAGAACTGAGAATCTTACACTCCATGTATTGTGGACCATACAATCAATTATACCAATAACAGTGAAAGAGTAAAAGTATATGTGACAGATTGTCGATGCAGTGAGCGAGGAACCAGCACATATAGTCACTGCACACAGATAGGCATTGTGTGTGTGCGTGTGTCCCATTGTGTGCCTATGCAATGTCTGGTCATTGTCTCCTGCTGAACTATGGGCACATCTGTTAGCCAATAAAAGGCAGCTGTATCAAGGACACAGCACCCAGAACAGCCATTGTAAAAAAAAAAAAAACAGCACAGCTGAATAGCATAAAAATGTCAGCACAAATATGGCCATCCGACCACGACCAGGCATTGAAAGACAATAGTGATTAATAACAATGGATAGATGTGAATGGAAGTGTGGGTCTAAACTGTTCTTTGCAAGGCCCGAGGAGCTCAGCTACAACTGATGTACGCAGAATTATCTATGCAGAATTATCTATGCAGAATTATCTATGCCGAATAATTGTTTATTAATGTTGTTTTGTTGGCATAGCGTTACTTGCTGCAGTCGCCATGTTTGTTTCACTGATTAATAGCTTAAAGTCGGTGAAGTTTCAGTCTGAAACCGAAGCCTGTATGTTTCTGAATAAATCAGAAAGTCCCATGTATTCATTTAACTCTGAGATTTACAATTGCAACCAAATGCAGCTTCTCTATAAATCCATTTCTCTACATTTGTACATTCTCAGAGTTAAATTAACATTGATTTATCATTTTAAACGAGGCGGCCTTGTGGTGTCTCTGGGTAATATACCATGGCTGGGTCTCTGGACCGTCAACTCAACGTCTCGTCTAATAATGTGGCATTTTGACAATAGAGCAGCCGCTTGAAAACAAATTCCAACGGGCGCTCCGGTCAGACGCAGCACCTCACAAGCGTTTGTGATGGCTGTGGAATGCTCATGGCGATAAGGGTTTCCTCCTTTCTGTCTGTATAGTGATCCGTGTCTTCTGCAGTGTTCCTGCATGGGGAGCGCTGACTGCTAAATAGGATTTGAGCAGCACCGTCACTGACACCCAGCACTGACACTGACACCCACCTTAGAAGTGTTCCTTGGTATTCCTGCAACGTGCTTATAGGAACTCACAAACTGTGCCTTGTTTTCCAAGGATTGTGTGCTCCTTGCATGGTGCTATTCTATTCTATTCTATTCAATAATCAGGAATCAAGGATTTATGTAGGCCTATCACTCACAGGCAGTGGTGGAAAGTACTGTATTTAAGTGAAATTTTGAGGTATTTGTACCCAGGTTTTTACCAGAGTATTTCCAATTTCCAATACTTTTGCTTCTGCACTACATATCTCAGAGGCAAATATTTACCTCCACTACATTTATTTGAATACTTTGTATATCATACTTTGTAGATTTAGATTATTATTACAAAGCATACATTCATATTGTCTCTTTATTGTTAATGGAGTTTAATGTTTGTGTTTGCACCGTTTGTTTTACATCATCATTACATCACCAACACTTCACACGAGTGTGATCACACGAGTGTGATCTTAACTACTGCACTGCCTGCAGTGCAGTAGTTATCTTTACAATTTCTCAAATTATTTGAACATGTAGGCTACATGTTCATGTGTGTGTGGTTGAAAAAAACATCAAGCTATAGGCAGCTTTTTTGCACCATAGCCGTCTGTCGGTGCCGGCTCTCAGGTGCATTCAGTCTGTCAGTCTGTCTGTGCCGGCTCTCAGGTGCATTCAGTCAGTCTGTCTGTGACGGCTCTCAGGTGCATTCAGTCTGTCTGTGTCGGCTCTCAGGTGCATTCAATCTGTCTGTCGGTGACGGCTCTCAGGTGCATTCAATCTGTCTGTCTGTGTCGGCTCTCAGGTGCATTCAGTCTGTCTGTGTCGGCTCTCAGGTGCATTCAGCAACCTTTCTTTCCACACCTTCCAACCGACTGATCTCCTGACTTCATTCGACTGCCAGTAGGTAGTATTCTGTAGTAGTCTGTTTGGTGGAGAGTTACGTTAGCACTCAGAACTGTGCAGTGTACTGTAGATGGAGGTGCATGTTCTTATACTCTTTTAAAAACACAGAAGCAATGTGAAAATAAAGGAAGATGGATGTTTGGGGAGCGAGAGAAGTGTGAAAGGAAGGAAAAGGTTAGGTTATGTACTTTAGTGAGCAGAGGAGAGGTGGGCAATGGAGAGGAAGTAGTTTAGTCTTGAGAGGAAGGCAACGGACTAGAGGGGAAAGGCAACAAGAACTTCAAAGAGATGTCATCCTTTTTAAAACACTCCTTCCTCTACTCAGAGCACGTACTGTCCTGATCTCAACCCTGTCCCAATGTGTCAAATCAGTGAGCAGAGACAGAATTAGGTGGAGGACTAGTTTGCTTATTTCTGTATGCCGCTGTAGACCACAGTCGCAGGTTAAATATTTAATGAACGGACAGGCTCTGCCTTTGATTTTGAAGGAAATGTGTCTATGCAATGGCCAAAATTATGTTTCTCCTAAAGTTAAAAGACAGCATAGATCCATACAAGTTAAATGAGGTCTCTGCTACGAGTTATTAAGGGATGTTAAGGTCTCAAATTGGAGAGGGAGGGAGAGAGAGAGAGAGAGAGAGGAGAGCAAGAGGCAGGCAGGCAGGCAGGCAGGCAGGCAGACAGACAGACAGACAGACAGACAGACAGACAGACAGACAGACAGACAGACAGACAGACAGACAGACAGACAGACAGACAGACAGACAGACAGACAGACACCATGAAAGGTGCAATTTTGGGAAACTGCAAGTGTGGTTGCACCGACACGAGACACACTGGGAGGAATACGTACAGGGAATGAGTTAATGTACAACCTACATTATGCCTTCGAATGCCATCACACTACCGGTACTTCAGATCCACTTAAAGTACTGTTAAGTAGGAATGAATGAATGGATGGATGGATGGATAGATGAATAGATAGAGGCAGGCAGGCAGGCATTCAGTCTGTCTGACTCTTTGTATCGCTGTGATAATGTTACATACTGTAGATGGAGATGCTGTAATGCTCCCCTCACAAAAAGACGAGAGAAAGGAAGAAAGGATAACCATTATTTGATAACCATCAAAATAATCTCATATACTTGTTTTCACCTTTCACATAAATAAAGAGTGTGGAAATGGCTCTGTGTCTGCACATTGCATGCTGTGTGTGCATTCTTGTGCAGGCACCACACCCTCTTCACGGGCCAAAAAGGTTGCTGATTGCTACAATAAAAAGTCAACCCTGTAGTAGGGAGTATGTGGGTGTGTCAAGGTGATCGGACATCGTATAAAGCTTGAGTTATACTTTGTTGCTTGTGTGTGTTACAGCAGATCTACAAGCTTGCAATCCATTGCGCTTCAAAGCATTTGTGGGCTTGTACATATGCTACCTTCAGTATGTGATACCATGCCAGCACACAACTAAGTATATATCAGGCATACGTGGTTTTGGATAAGAACACCACAGTAAAATCATCCATTAATGTGTATAATAAACTGTATTATTAACTTTATCTGTATAGCACGTTCTAAACAGGGTTTGCAAGGTTGCAAAGAAAAGACGAGATAAAAAAATGAGCAAGATAACATCAAAGAGATAAAACATCAAAGTAAATCTTAAGCTAATATAGCATCAATTAAAAACAGCTTAATAACAGACACGATGACGTTAGCCAGGATAACAGAGGTCGTAAAAGGACATAAAAGTAGGTTTAGCTCGTACTTTAAAGACGACACTGACTTTGGTACTAGTCTTAGATCCTCAGGCAGGACATTTCAATTTAAATACTGACCCCTTGAGAGTGTCCATTGAGTTCCATTTACTCCTAGCCAGTATAGGAGTACATGCAGTGAAAAAGATCGCCCTCCCATGCCCAGCTTCCCACCCTGAAACATAGTTTTTTGTGTTTGTATACATTACTGTACTTTATTTATGTACTTGGTCAGGTCAGTGCACATTGATGATGAAACAAAATGACACCTGTAAATATACACTATAGATCACTGTTTCCTAAACTCTGGGTCGAGAACCATTTGTGGGTCTCGACTCATTTTGTCATCTGAATAGGTGCACATCTGGATCAATATGTCTAATCGTTCTATTATGAATATAATCACTTTTCTGGTAACTTTTATATGCTCACACACCTGAGGAGTAATGTAAAAGAGGACAGACACATCTTGCATATAATTTAGGAATATGCAGAATGGCCCATTTGACTCAACACTGAGTTCTTATATACCACCTCGAGTCCTGCTTGCAGAATTTGCCAGAAGTGATGTACTGTACCATGTATAAATGTCAACCAGAAATAAACCAAGGTACCAAGGATCTGGGATGTACTTATTGGCTACTGCTTTCTCTCCCAGGTTGTTAAAGTGCATAAGGTTTTTGAATACATACCTACAGGATCGAGTGACAGCTGTGATGTGAGCTTTGAACGAGAGCTGACTGTCCAGGACAACACCGAGATTCCTGGCTGTTGGGACAGACGTTACCAGGGCATTGTCTATGGAGATAGTTAGCTCCCGCATAGGGCAGGACTTAGCTGGGAAGAAGAGAAGCTCAGTCTTGTCTGGGTTCAGCTTGAGGTGATTGGCAGAGGGGGGGAAGGATAGAAACAGTTGTGTGTCATCGGCGTAGCAGTGATAGGATATATTGTGAGCAGAGATGATAGTGCCAAGGGATTTAGTGTACAGTGAGAAAAGGAGGGGACCAAGTACAGATCCCTGTGGGACCCCAGTTTGGAGGGTTCAGGGGGATGATAACAGGCCTTTCCAGGAAACCTGGTAGGTCCGGTCGGTGAGGTAGGAGGAGAACCACTTTAGTGCCGTTCCACCGATGCCTAGATCCGCTAGGGTGTCTAGGAGCAGCTGGTGGTTCACTGTGTCAAATGCTGCAGATAGGTCTAGGAGAATCAGTACTGCAGAGTGGGAAGCAGCTTTGGCAGCATGTAGTGCTTCTGTGACTGCCAGCAGGGCAGTTTCTGTGGAGTGGGCCTTCTTGAATCCGGACTGGTTGGGATCCAGCCGATTGTTCTGTGAGAGATGGAGAGAGAGCTGGTTGGAGACAACACGTTCAATGGTTTTAGAAATAAATGAAAGGAGTGATACCGGTCTGTAGTTCTTGACATCTGAGGGGTCAAGGGTTGGTTTCTTGAGGAGTGGTGTTACTCTGGCTGACTTGAGGGCAGATGGGACGCAGCCTGAGGTTACTGAGGTGTTGATGATGGAGGTGATGAAGGGGAGCAGATCAGGTGCGATGGTCTGGAAGATTGGAGACGGGACAGGGTCAAGAGGACAAGTGGTAGGTCTAGAGGATGTTACTAGTTGTAGAACCTCGTCTGGGGAAAGAGGAGAGAAGGAGGACATGCATGGTATGTTGGGGTTAGTGTTGGTTGAGTCAGATGCCACTTTATGTGGGAGGGGAGGAAAGGAGCTGCTGATATCATCAACCTTCTTCTCGAAGTAGTTGACAAAAACATCAGAAGTGAGGGATGAAGGTTGAGTGGGGGGAGGGGGTTTAAGGAGGGAGGAGAAAGTGGAGAAGAGCTTCCTTGGGTTACAGGATTGGATTTTGGTGTGGTAGAAAGAGGTTTTAGCAGTGGTTAGTGAGTGGGCGAAGGCAGAGAGGAGTGAGTGAAAGTGGGAAAGGTCATCTGGTTAGTTAATATTGCCTGCATGATCTGTTTCCATCACTTTCTTTTAAAGTTGTAGGAAGTCTAGAAAGTGGAAACCATTGTGTCTCTGTGTCACGGTGTGAGTCAAGAGGGATAGGACCCAAACACAGGACAAAGGCAGAGCAGTCAAAATTGCAGGCGGTTTATTCACCAAAATCCATAGGCTACACGAGGAGAACACAAGGAGGAACAAGAACACTGGGAGTCAAAGTACTAGGAGCATAACACTAGTGACATACAACAATGATCTGACAAAGAACACACAGGGAAAACAGAGCACAGGTGAACATAACTAATAATCAACACTGGGATAGGCTGGGGAACTAACAGCCTAGGACAAGGTGGAAACACTAGGCTAATCATGGTGAGACAACACAGGCAACAAACGCAACAGAGGAAACCAAGAGACAGAACGTATTACAAAATAAGAGTACACTTAAGTGCAAAGGAAACTCCAACTGGAACTAAGACACAAGGAAAACAATATAACAAAATCACACAACGTGTCACGGAACGTGACACTAGTCTCTGACCTGACAGTAAAATCAATATTTTACAAACAGCATCATTCTGGCTGAGTGTAAACTGCATGTACTGTACATATCCAAAGTACCTCATGTCATCCATCCATCCATCCATCCAGCCAGCCATCCACCAAAGTATGTGAGCGTGTGTACATTATGTGGCTGTGTGGATGTCTGCGAGTGCTTGCGTGCATGTGTGTGTGTGTGTGTGTGTGTGTGTGTGTGTGTGTGTGTGTGTGTGTGTGTGCCTGTGTGTACGACATATTTTCATGGGTGTCTAGCAGGACTGGAATTTAATCATTTTCTGGGCAAGGCCACTTGGCCTTTGGGGTGTTAGGCAATTTCATGAGGGCACAAGGGCCATGGCAGGAAGGCCATCAAAAGTCTGCAAAATGTTTAATATTATTTGTTGACGTTAATGTCTTGTACACTCATTTATCAGACAGTTGAAATTCTCTGCTCAGAAGTTCACTCAGTCACAGCTTTGCCCAATAAGCATGCATAATCTCAAAATATATTTTTGTCTAAAAACCTAAATAACAGGAAAGAGGCAGAGGGGGAAAAATACAGAAATCAGCTGAGGCGGTGCGGGCATCAAGGCCACTGTGGCCTCAGGGCATATAATTGCTTGAGGGGCAGGAGGCCAAATTGAAGGGGCAAAGCAGTCATGGCCCTCATGGGCCAGGCCCATGGTGTCTTAGTCATTAGTAGTTTTCATCTTATTTGCTAGAGTCCTGGTGACTCAGTGCCACCAGAAGGCATCCCCCCCTCTCCTCTCCTATACTCAATCCCTTATACCTCGCCAACCTCTGCTGCATTGGGTTTGCAGGAGTATTAGTGCAGTTCAACTTGACAGCTCCCCTACGCAATGTACCCTGCAACCTCTGGAGGCATACTGTAGGTGAGAGAGAGAGAGAAAGAGAGAGATTATCTACAAACAAGGTGGTTTTGTGAGATGCGAGCACACATGGAATCACTGACATGCTCTAGTGCATGTCATACTCATGCACTCACACAGAGGTTAACCCAATCCAAGCCATCCACGAGATCAGTTGGAACCCCCATATGAAATATATCCGTTCTAGTAGCTAGAGAATCTCAGAACAAAAAACAATGTTTGTATGCATATTAGTATTTCTATAGTATTTTATAAATATATATATAATATATAAAAAATAATGTATTATTCAATTCGCCATTGACTGATTGTTTTAATGGAAAATACAATCACGTGAGAGAACACCTATGAACACGTTATACGCTGGCTATGGATATATCCAATTATCCATACACCCCCCCCCCTCCCCCTTACACCATATATATAAGAAAATCTGCTTTTAACATTTGCCCGGTTGCTAGGCAACGCCTCCGTCACCTCCAGCACCAGGGTCTTCACACACGGCCCCCATTTACCTCCGTTCAAAGTAGGATTTTCAAAGCCTTATAACTCTGGAAATACGAGCGCTGTCCATCCCTTTTGGGGGAGGGAGTTGCTATGTTTTGGCCAACAGATAAATATTGCCCAGTCTGGTATTGCCTTACATGTGAATCTTCATGCCTGGCTGACGCACACATGCACGCACACATGCACACACACCAGCTTGAAGAGTTTACAAGAGATATGTGTATCTCTGTGTGTGTGTGTGTGTGTGTGTGTGTGTGTGTGTGTGTGTGTGTGTGTGTGTGTGTGTGTGTGTGTGTGTGTGTGTGTGTGTGTGTGTGTGTGTGTGTGTGTGTGTGTGTGTGTGTGTGTGTGTGTGTGTGCGCGCGCGTGCGTATAAGAGAGAGAGCGCCTCCAGGGTCTGGACTACATGTTCACACACAGCTGTCCCCTCGTATTTGCACTTCTGATTGCAGAATACACACGCGCGCACGCACACGCACGCACGCGTGCGCACACACACACACACACACACACACACACACACACACACATTTTATTGCCCTTTTTATCTGGGCTGTCAGAGCTACATCAACATCAGCCCCTTAATAGGCTTGTTAACAGGTGAGCTCCCTAAGATGGCTGCTCGTTAGTCCTTAACGAGGGTTCTGCAGCCTCCTCAGTCGTCATTCTTGCCACTAATTATGCTCTTGTGCGAGAACATGAGGCCCCTGAAAACTGCCCCCAGGGAATAGAGACCACCATCCCTGATCTGTTAAGAGAATAACAATTAGCATATATGGTGAATCTGGTTGCTTATGTTTTGAGGGTGATGCTTAAATACGGATACATACATAACTACTATGGCCTATTATTGTGACAGACTGCACAACTGTGTCCAGTTACTGTAGTTTATAGGCCTAGAGCAGGCAGCCAAGTCAGTCCCTATAGGAGAACGATGCAATTTAGAATGCATGGAATGCATACCAATATGTGGGCATGCCTATATTATATCTCTGCTGTTGGGCAGAAACCAGCTAACTAGTGCAATTTTCAGGAAATGAAAATATAGGCCTACACTTTTTCAAATTATGACAGGCAATTCCTGCTGTCAAAATATGACTACCTGTGAGTGGGGAGTGTTGGCTGATGAATGAATATCAACATCCTAATACATCCTGATACTGGGGGGGTCAAATTATGACAAATTATGACAGTCAAAATATGACCCCCCAGTCAAAAAACACTTTGTTTGAAATAGACACTCATGTGTTTTATAGGGCAATACAGATTTGTAACTAAAGTAACTTGTGCATAAAGTGCAGTATTGATTTAAAGAAATAAACACCTTGCAATGTTATCGTCTACAATGTAGACGATAACATTGCAAGGTGCACTTTCAAGTAATATAGTTTATTGGAAACGTTTATGTAGACTACATAAACTATCAGATTTCACAACATAAAGTGCTCACCCACGGGCCATGGATGTTAGAATGTCGCATGGGCGGTAACACCCATGCATTCCGTATTGTTTAATAGAAAGCAATTTACAAATTTCTTTTGATGATATTTTATAGAAAAAGCATTACTTTGTTGCTCATTGTACTTTTCAATGGCCTATCTTTGGTAAAATACTATGCATGTGTTCAAATTCTTTCTCAGTGAACGAATGGAAATGGGATGTACAATGTTCTGGTTATTAATCCTTGTGTAATGGTGAGAATACAATTACTGAAAATTAATTACGATTATGTTCCATTATTGTGCAGCCCAAATCTGCTGTGTCGCAGGTCAGATGCAGTTAAAGACAGTTTGACAGCCAATCGGTTTAATCATAATGTGTATATTGTGCTATGTTAAACACAGCAACAAGTAGCCTATCTGCCTATGCAGAAATGCATTATGCAGTCAGGTCAAATGGATGAAAACGCATTAGCAGAGATAGTTCTCGCTCATGTTCTGTTATCATATTTTTTTATCAAGGTATTTAACGTATGGTATTATTTTTATTTGTTTATTATTAAGTGCCTGTTTGGTTTATTTAACTATTTCCCTGTTTCCTCAAAAGGTCTTGCCTTTTGCCAGGCCAAAAATGTAAATAAGATCTGTTAAATAAAAACAGTACATATAAAACAGTAAAAAATACTCAGTTTTCAGTATATTTGAGCCCCAGGACTTCCAGGAGGTTTTATGTGAGTGTTTTGCGTGCAGTGTGTTTTAAATGCCCCGAGCGCAGATTGTTTCAACCATGAGTTCAAAAGAGCACTGAGTTTCAAACAGGCTTTCCGGCAGTTGCGTAGCAACAACAGGATCACACAACAATCACTTCCCACGTGCGTCTGTTGTCATCATTGCTAGCTAACCCAGGGGGAATTAACCCGTTAAAACCATGAAAGCATCGGTGTCATTTTAAATTTGTAGCTGCTATTTTTGAAAAATAAAAATAAAAAAATATTTTTTTAAGCTGACATATTTTACTCAAATCGTTGCCTCTGGGGGTCCCTGGAACAACATATTTTGAGATGCGGGTCGGCGGTCAAATTCATAATTTAGGAAAAGGTTTGAGCACCACTGATATAGCAACATAAGTTTAGAAGAAAACGGTTTGGCATTTTGTAGAATTGGCCTCAGGTCATAATGAGTTAAAAGTGCTAACACACAACGAGTGATAGTGTTGGCTCTGCTGCCCGGGGATGTTGATGCTCTGGGAGACACATCGTGAGTATAAAAACCCCCAAACATGAAGCTGAGGTTTCTCGGTGCACAATGTTGAAGAAGTGTGTCCTCAGGGGCCTTGGATATACCAGCGGCGAAAAGCCAAAGCCGCCACCGCTCATAAGTTGA